>NW_026067984.1:3632366-3636559 GCF_014885135.2 Alexandromys fortis | reverse complement strand
CGACTCTGTACCTCGTGGGGGGGGGAGTAAGAGCCACGACTCTGTACCTCGTGGGGGGGGGGAGTAAGAGCCACGACTCTGTACCTCGTGGGGGAGTAAGAGTCACAACTCTGTACCTCCAGATACAGATAGAAAAGGGCTCACACTGAGAAGTACAGCAAAGGAAGGCACTGAAAAGTCCATAAAAGTCAAAACAGGGAGAGAACATAAACAGTTACGTGAGTGAATATTTATTAAGCAAAAATTCTTCAAGATATTTCAAATCCCACTTAATCCACACATACCATTTGGACTAGGGCTTAATGACTGGTTATTTTTCTCCATTTCTGTTCTCACTTCTTTTCATAAGTTGAGCCAAAAGTTTGGGGGGAAAAAGTTAGTCTGAGTCTAGAATACAAACTCTACAGCCAAGAAGAGACCCCACCCATTTGTGTTTTCTGAAACTAACCCGATTTAGGCAGTGGGCGCAGTTTAAATAAAATATCACATCGTTAAAATATAAACCCACTTATTCTTCTTACACATGTTATATTTAGTTTTTTTTCCACAAAATTGTGACAACCTTTCAGTTTCAGGATAGTATCAGGTGGTTGCTGAACAATCCTCCACTTGGGGCTCTTCTGCTCTTTAAGCATGGCCGTGCCTAGTCGTGGGATTTTTCGGCCATTCCACAGTTAACTCTTCCAAGAACAGATTTTACTTTTTATTAGCAGTTTTGTCTGTAAAATACCATTTCCCTAACAAAACCCAGGTTTTTGCAGTCACCAATTCCAAAGCCTGACTTCTCACAGCAACAGCAATGAGGGAACAGCAGGCACGGTTGAGAAACAGTTTTTTTTTTTCTTTTCTTTCATTCTCCCCGGGGCCGAGAAATGGGTAACGAAACTTGGCACATCATTTTGGAACAAAACTCTATAGAAACAAAGAGCTGGTGAGAGAAGAGAGTAAAGGCCAGAAAAGGAAGAGCTTATGCTTGGCTAAGGTCTGAGACGCAGAAGAAGAGAGGGTGGGTACCAAAGCCAACACACTCCGGTTTCCTCAAGAAGAAATCTCATCAGAAGCAGGACTATCTGCCACCCTTTCTTTAAAGAGTCTAAAGTGTATGTCCCTATAACGTCTTAGACTAGGATCATTGACATCTGATTTGATTTAAGTTTCATTTGAATAAACAATCAACATATGTAAATTGTTCTACATAGACCTCAGCCAGGATTTTTGGATCCTAAGTCAGCCATTTGTAAATTGTGTCAAGTGAGGCTAACTGCTACTTCTTGGGGTGGCTGCGAAGATTTAAGAAAACGAGGTAGAGAAATAGTCCATGCCTGATCTCTAATAAGCTCTCAATAATCTCCGTTATTATTTCTAATTCTCAGGGTCCACCCACCATCATTCAGACATCAAATGGTCATCCTTCTATGGCCACACTATGCGCTTCCAGAATGATCCTCCAAAGCTCAGTACATCACTGACGGAGTCGGAGCGAGCCACGTCTCAATGTGCTGACGGTGCAGTGACTTCAAACATCTGTGGGTTCCCATGTTTACAATACTGTTCCCGGGACAGCGGCACACTTCACTCTTCTCACCCTATGAGATCTGTAAGGGTCCTGCCCCAGCCCTGACTGCCAGCCCATGATAACATCATCCCATTTTACAGTACTCCAATCCTACTCTGATCTAACTCACTAAGTTCTTCTGCTAAACAAAAAGTCTACAGCACAGGTCTGCCCATCTCCCACCGCAGACCACAGGTTGAAAGGGGTGGGGTCTGCTTTTACATCAACAAATCCATAGGCAAGACTGTGCTTTCTGCTTGAATCTGCTTCCTGCTAGATGAGATGGATGTGGAATAGGAAACACATGTACGGACACGAGTCCTCGGTGTATCCGCCTTTTAGGGGGACTAGGAACAGAAACAGAGCTGTAAAATAGACCGTCATGCCTGAGAGCAGCCTCCATTTTCCATTCTGGATTGATTTTAAATATGGTATCATTCCCAGAACAGTTAAGCACCACTCAGCTTTTACCTAGCCACCCTTCCCCTACTTTGATTTTATTTTAACCGTTCCTTTAGATCAGATAACACGTAAGATTCTAACATCGGTATCTGCCAAAAAAATTAAGACATTTTAGAAAATCTCATAAGCACAAGTCTGTTAATAGTTAGTGACAGTTTATATGGATACATACTTTAAGTACTTTGTGTTCGACAGAAAAAAAGAGACGCTTCGTCGCTGACCCTGGCAATGATGTGTTGAGGTGTGGCTCGCATCTGGAGGCCCACAGAGCGTGACAGGAGAAGGGCTGAGACTGCGAGGGGCAGAGGGAGGACGGTGGGATGGAAAATGAGCCCTGCAAGCAATTTGTTTTCATGGAGCCCTTATGTTTGTAAATAAACACATTTTGCTTTGGTTTGGAGTTGCTATTTTTAAGACCCCATGGAGATAAAAATCGTATTTGATGAGGAACAGGGGTTAGTCATGAGGTGAAAACTCAATGCCAGCAGAGGGGGTTGGTGACAAAGAGATCCACACCCCCAACGCTGTCTCCATCATAATGGCTGTCTTCAATGGCTGTGCAGCCTACAAAGTCAACTCCAGCTGTGCCCAGAATGTTCTGGTGAGGTTTCCATGGCTCCAAGCTGTTTCCACTCAAATAGAGCAACCTAAGGGTCCCTCGGGGAGCAAAGGAGCAGAAAGGGAATTCCAATCTGCTGTGAATGAACTGTGTGAACACATAAATCCACAGGGCGTTTCATCCTACACAGGCAACCCTTGGAGATACCACCATGGGTTTGTAAACGCATTTTGCTTACAAAACCCAAAAGATTTGCTTTCAAAGTGACGAAGCTTCCAAGACCAGCCCTTATTGTTGGGAGATGTAAGGATGGCCAAAGTTTTTAGGGCTAAAGCCCTGGACCCAGCCATACCAACAAGCCCTGCTCTTCTACTCCCAATATGCCAATTAGCAGACTGCACAATCATGAAGAACAGGGGAAAGGGAGTGATTCAGTGCGGTTACACCAGGAGGAGGCGCCAGTAAGGCTCTCCTGTACGACTCCTCCACCTGTCTTTGGGGCATTGGCATGAGCGCTCACTAGGAAGCAGGAGTTCAAGCAGCCCTGGTCTAGCTGGCATCTCCTTGACCATGATCTCAGATCTGGTCTAAACGGTGCGCCCACGACGTCTTCACTACTTGAAGGAACAGGGTAGCTTTTGGGCCAGAGTCACTTTCCCTTCGTGGAAAACTGCCCTTACTTCAGGAGGGATCTGTCCCATAGGCTTTTGTTTTTCCCAGAATTCATCATGACCATAGGTTCAGAACAATAACTTATCTTGGCGCCTTCGGCCTTGAAGCAGAATGAGATCGAACAGCCTGCTGACCTGACTGAAAGGTGTCAGATGCAAAATGCATGTGGACTTTCAACCTGTTTTTAGTTGTCTTCGGTCCGGGTGAGAAGTCAACTTCTCAGTGCCCATTTGATAAGGATGCTACAGAATCACTTTTAAAGGCCAGGTCACCGGGAAACCAGGAGAGCGATGTACTCCTGGGGACCACCCACCATTTTACTCCGGGGATGAGTTTAGTAAGGTTACAGAGAAGAGTTGAGGATGCTCGCTGGTGCTTCCTGAAGCCTTCACCGTTCGTAGTATACACGCATGTAGATGAAATATTACAGCTCGTCCTACTTTAAGCTCCTACTCTAAGGCTACCCACCCAGAGCAGTGAGCCTCAAGGTCCCCAGTAAGAGAGCCTGGGCACCCTCAGCCTGGGCTCCAGGGGCTCCTGTGCTCTCCTGGATCCTGCACTGCCTGCCCCATCCTTCCTTCTGTCCCTGGATCACTGGGCTACCAGGCGGCCCTGTTTAGGTGCTGTGGAGTTCCATCTGGACGGGTGTCCATGTTTGGGTGCTGAGGACTTCTAGCTCGACGGGACGGGCGCTGCTTCTACACTGAAGAGATACACCCAGAGACTCAGTCATAGCAAAGACTGGACCAAGACACCAGGCCTCTCCTGGCTCCATTTGAAAGAGGAGATGGGAAGGCGCCAATGCAAGACTTCCTCCAACAACATGAAAGGCAACATGACATCACCAGAATCCAGGGATCCCGAAATAAGAAGAATTGTACACCCTACTCCAGAAGAATTAGAAGAAACCGAATCAAAAGTGAATTATATGAAAATAATAGAAGA
>NW_026067984.1:3542465-3627599 GCF_014885135.2 Alexandromys fortis | reverse complement strand
TCCTAGACTAGGATGGAGCGGGGAGGACTTTGGATTTTCCACAGGGCAGGGAACCCTGACTGCCCTTCAGACTGGAGAGGAATGGGGAGTGGAGTGGGGGGAGGGGGAGAATAGTGGGAGGAGGAGGGGGGAAGGGAAACGGGGAGGGAAATGGGAGGCGGGGAGGAGGCAGAAATTTTTTTTTCAATAAAAAATTATATTAAAAAAATTTAAAAAAAAACAAAATAAAATAAAATAAAAAAGAAATATTACAGCTCTTCCTGATGGCACTTCAAAGACAACACACAAGCACCCTGAAGGCCAAGGAAAGGCTTCCAAATCCTTCTTAGGTACCTTTCCTTCTTTTCCCAAAGTTTTATACCTCTTAAGGCTACGAACTCCTTCCCCCTCTCCAACACTGTGCTGCTTGCTACCATACATGGCTACTACACAGGCCTCTCCCATCCCTCCCAGATCCTAATTTGTGACCTCCTACCACATGGGATGCTAGAAAAAGGGAGTTCCATTATTTGAACCCATGCCTTTCCACCTCATTTACTGTCGTGAAATTTATATGCAGGGTATCTGAACTATAGTCCTTGGGGCCATACAGAAAACACTTCCCCCACTAAGCCCCCACCCTCTCCATTTGCTTTAAAGGTTGAGTGCATTGTATTAAAACCCCAGTTGGCTTTAATTTCCTTCCATTGTATTGATTTCTTAATATTTTGATGCAGTATTTTGTGTCTATGCTCATGAAAGACAGTAATTATATATATATATGAATATATATGTATTATTTTCAATGTGTCAATGCCCTTTGCACATTAGTGTGATCTTGACTTCATGACATATGTAGAGAAACATTCTCCTACCTTCCACTTCCTTACTTTTTTTGTGGTTGGTGTAAGTATTCTTCAAAGGCCCATGCATGTCAGACATTTAGAACCCAACAGGGGTGCTGCTGGGAGCTGCTGGAACTTTCAGGAGTTTGGTCCTAATGGAAGGATGTTAGATCATTCGAAATGTGCTCTTGAAATAGACACTAGGATCCTGACTTCTCTGACTCTGCTTCCTGGCTAAGGTGATAGGGACAGTGTCATCCTCCCCTGTCTGTATCGTCTTTGTCACAGGTCCAAAAGCCATGGGTTCAAAGCCACCATGGACTGAAGCATACAAAACTGAGAGCCAAGAAGTCCTGCTCAGCTAGCAAGTTGATTATCTCTTATTTTTCCCCATATAATCAGTATCTAACACCCATCAGTATGAATTCTTTCTTGGATTGTGATAGCATTTACCACTAAAAACCACCTTGAGCTGGTAATTTGAAAAAGAGGGATGAGTCATTGTTATAGATCTTGTGCATAAAAAAAGTGCATTTAGGCTGCTGAACTTTTTTCTTTTGCATTCTCTCTATACCTAGACATTTGCCTGTTTCATGTAAGTTGTCAAACTTACTGGTATGAAATCTTTGCAATATTGCATGTTTAGTGTACATAGATTCTGTGATTGCATCTTCACATTTATTGCTGCTACTGATAATTCATTTTCTCCTCTTCTTGATCGCTCTTCCTAGGGACTCGTCAAATTTAATACCTTTCCTTTGTTAATTTTCCCTAATCTTATGTCCTCACTTATGGGATTTTTTTTTCTCTTCACAATTCCTTCATTCAATGTATTTCCTTCCCATATCTTGTATCTTTCCTTTTTTATATAAATATTTGTCTACTGTCTGCTTTTAATGCATACTCCAAAGTTAATGTGTTTTAATATCGCCAAACTCAAAATATTTTCCAATTTTCTTTTCAATTTCTTCTCTGACGCATCAATTATTAAAGACTGTCACTTCATTCTGGAGCAGTTGGCTTTTCTCTAAGGCTAGATGAATTTAAACCCACGTAGTCACAGGACACAGTCTATGTCTTCAATAACAAGTGTTTTGGGGCTTTTGCGATCTACACCAAACAGCCTATGTGTCCTTGCCAGCACTGCGTGCTCTTCACGGTTTAATAGGAGGTCCTATAAGCGCTTGTAGGTCAAGAGGAAGATGGATGGGGTCTTTCTTGTCTTCTGTCTTTCTTCCTGTCTTTTTCTTGTATTTTTTTGTGTGTTTACTGACCCAACAATTACTCGTTCCATTACCCTGATTAGAATTTCTATCCCAGATATCAGCCTTCTTACTTCAAGATTTCCACTTACATATTTTCTATAGTTTCTAATGTCTGCTAGCATGGACACACAGGTTCTCACTGGAGCTATTATTTCATGTAAACCCTTGAACACAATTAAATAACTCTTTTAAAGTGCTCATCTGATAAATGTGGCAGCTGTTATTCGGGTGGGGATCTATTTCTCAAGTTTGGATCAGCATATTTTCCTGGTTCTTTACATGGTTGCTAAGATTTTAGTGTATCCTGGGTACTGTGTGTGATATAAACAGCCTACACTGTATCGTTTTCCTCTATAGACTTGACACTTTGTCCAATTAGCCCCAGGGTGTGGCCTATAATTGAAAAGACCATCCTAGTAGCTGAGAAAGGGCTCTTCACCTCCCTGATAGAACATCACCATCTCCAAGCACCAGACAGGCTCCAGATCTTTGAGATCGTCTCTTCTCCCTCTAGCAAAAGCTGTGCTGAACACACAGAGCTTGCCCACATCTGTACAGCACAAGCCTAGGCCACAGACTTGTGGCAGACACAAATCTAGGGGACTCTTCCAAACAATTTCCTTTTCCAAAGTTCAGTCACCCTGAACCTTGGTTACCACCTCTCAGTTCAACAAGACCACAATCAGGCTTGGGTACCACCTTGTCTTCCACAACCAGAGAAGTGCCTTGAGTCAAAGAACCACAGTGGGCAAGGGTCATTTCATATGCTGCTTTTCTTTCAAGACCCCAGTCCTGCTCTGCCCACTTCCAACACCTGGAAACAGTTGTCTTACGCATTCTACTTGGTTTTATGTTGTTTAGAGGGGAAGGGCAAGCCCAGTATCTGTTACTCTGTTCTAGCTAACTTGTAAACGATACTTTACATGTTTTTCTAGTGAGAACCAATCCACACATGGATGTTAACGACTAAATTCCTTCATCTCATTACAACTTACTCCTAGAAACCCTTCTGGAGCCCAGACAAACCTATTACACAGCTTGTTCTCGGAGGAGTCAAGTATTACATTTTCTTTTGGAACGTGAATCGCTTCTGAGCACAATCCCTCCTCCTCTGCCCCTTCTGCTGTTTGTTGCTCAACACTAATTTCCCAATTGAACTCGAGCACGTGCACTAGAGTTTCTGCTAATCTTGGAGCAGGGATAATAATGACTTTCATGGGAAGAACCTGATCGCACTCTACTCCAATCCCACCCCCAACTCTGAGGACTTATCTCTTGCAGAAGATTGAAGATGCCAAGCACAGGCAATCCTTTCTCTGTGAATGCATTGGGTATCAAAATGCTACAGGAAATAGTAAAGGCCATCTCATGCCCAAAGACAGGAATAGTAAAGACAGTCTTGAAGTGGCCTGATGTGCTGTAGGTAGGAGTTATAAAGAGTCATGAGAGAAAACACCCGAGGAAACACGGGACTAACAAGACACATACTTAACTCAGGCAGATTCCGAGCTTGAGGGATCTATCAGTCTGGGATTGAGGATTTGTAGATTATTCTCTTACGGGGGTTTCCCAACACAGATGAATCATATCTACCTTAAATTCTGTTTCCCTAGTGCCCCAAATCTGGTCTTCATCCATTTGCCATGGAGAGTTGTTCCTTTTTTACACCCCCTCTTGCTTGCTCCATGTAACAAAACCTACGAGCCTTGAGGTTCATAGCAGAGGCATAGGTGGTGCAGGAATTCTGAATAGCGACTTCTCGGCTAACGAGCCCCAAATAAAGACACATATAAGACACATATAAACCCTTCTTCCTGGTAACAGTATGTGGAGTTTCTTTTCCACTTCCAAGGAATGATCAGCACTCCCAGGCATTTGTTTCAAAGCACCCACATCATTCTGGTCTCCTGCTGTGTGCTAAGAGCACTGAGCCTGTTCAATACCAGCCCTGTGAGTGGAGGACCCTACACAACCTGGTGACCAGGCCTCTTGGTCTCTGGTACTGCGCTTCCTGCAAGCTTCCCCAAGGACCACCATAGTCAGACTGTATCAGTGCTTACAAAGCTGATTATTAATCCACTTGCTCCCCGGGACTGTCCCAGGAGAACCACGTTCTGCTGGTGGAGCAGGACAAAAGGTTATCTCCATGATTTCCTGGGATTATACCCTGAATTTCTCTTCCTGGCCATCTCCCTCTCTTCCCACCCCCTGCCAAAATTGAGAATTTTAGAAAGTGGATCCTTCCTTTTGTTCCAGCCAACATATCAGGTAGCATTGTTTCTTTGTGCCCCATATGCAGTAAGTCTCTCACAGGCTCTGCTAACCACCATTCCCCTCTGCAGGTGTCAAACAGGAAGTCAACCTTCAAGAGCAAGTTGGAAGCAAGAAAGTTAATGCAAAGACACCCTCAATATTAATGTCTGGCATATCTACATTCCAGAGTCCTTGCAATAAAAATGCAAATTTAGGATGCTCATGTGTGAAATACATTTAGCTAGATCATTTAAAAACCACATTAACAATATCTCATTTGCAAACCAATGATTCCTCTAATTAAATATTATGATGGTGCCTGATCTATGGTTAATGAACAAATTTAAATAGATCAGCGCCAAAACTCTTAAGAATTTTAGGAGTCTTGAAGAAAAATTTGCATAGAAAACCATCTTTAACTTGTGTATGTTGAGCAAGTTAACCCTTTGTATAATGCACCATCACTAGTTTTGTGATAGGCTATTTCTTTAAACTGGTTTAAAGTTACAATGAGAGCATTTAAGAAATCGGGGAAATTCAGTTCCCAGAAAGAAAAACAAAAACCACAAAATTGCTAATTTAGCACCAAAAAAAAAGAGAGAGAGAGAAGAAATGCTCTTTTCTGAAATAATTATGTCTTTATCATCCGGGGACACAGTGTGAGCCCAGAGCACATGTGTAATAGAGTGATGTTTGGATACCAAGCAAAATCACACTTCTCAGCGCCTCTGGGAGTGTACCAGCCTTGCTCCATGTGTGCCCCCCCCACACACACAATAACCTTAGCATTTTAGAGCAGAGCCCAAAATAGTTCCTCTTCCATTTGACTGTCTCTCAGCTCTCTTCCTCCAAGAGCCCTGAAAGCCCAGAAAGAAGAATAAGGGAATGCCCAGTAAATAGAAGAAAACCACACACATATCCCTTGACTTCTATTGTCCGTTAACTGAGGAGATGCTCAATCTCTGTGATTTATAAAAATCTGAAATCTCATACACTTGTGATGGGCAACATAAAACTTCAACAAAGTCATAAGTCCCCCAGTGAATCCCGATCATACAGGATTGAAATACGGAATATCATTCCAATAATCTATCTTCTGTGCTGTTGAATTCTTTAAGACGAACCAAGGTCCCCTGAAGAAGAAGCCATTCTGCCATTCAGTAAATGTGCAGCCCAATCAGCTCTCATTAGCACCTCGATGAATTACCTAATGTGCTCGGGAGAGCTGACACCAAGACCCCTGCCCGACCTTCTCCCTTCGGTGACTTACGGCTTTCATACAGCAAATGTGCAAAATCAGCCGTGGGTGTTTGTTGAGAAAGATGAAATAAGGAAGCCAGAGAGAGAAACTGAGAGAAAGGGAAGAAGGGAGCTAGCTGGGACCAATGAATATAAAGTCTGCACATCGTCAAGTCCAGAGGAAAGTAGAACTGTTCTAAATTACACCTGGTTCTGAAAAGATTCCAGTATTATTACCACAGTGTCCAACTTGTTCCTCAACTATGTCCCCAGTGTGCCCTAGGTGCATGGCATTTTAAACTCCTTAGGCATTGCCTTCTTCCTCTCCAGCAATTAACAATCTGTTTATCATTAGCCCAATTTCAATTACACTTGCCGCAAAGAAAGCATTTTCTCATCCTTTCAGCTCCACGACTTACTGTGCGGAGGTCTAGCCTGTTGCCATCTATGTCTGGTTTTATAATGTTGGTTATCTTTCCAGAAGCATATTTTATTTTTGTATATGTATGTGTGATATATATGCATGTGTGTGTATTTGTGTGTGTGCACATGTGTGTTTGCAAGTGTGCAGGCACGCATGTGATCGGATACACATCCACATGTGTGTGCATGTGACAACCAGAGGTTGATTTGGGGAGTCTCCCTTGGTTGCTCTGCACTTTATTTACTGAGCTAGAGTTGCTCGCTGAACCCAGAGCTCGAGATTCCTCTGGTCAAGCTGACCAGCTTGCCGCCTGTCTCAGTTCAGGAGCTCTGTGACTTCAGTTGAGCGACCACATCCACTGGCCTCTTACACCTAAATTCTAGTTTGCACGCATCCATAGGAAGGGCTTTATCCACTGAGTTATTTTCCAGGTCCCTCAGGCTTACTTCTGGTCCACCTAGAGTAGAATGAGAGCGCCTTTGAAGTAGAAACTGCCTCCCAGGCTAGACCACTATGGTCTATGAGAACCCACTTCCTCTGAGGCTCAGTGCCTCGCACTCCCCAACTACATACACCCCTTCCTGTCTGTGACTTCCAATGAGTTAGATTAGTGGGGATGCAGCGAGGTTAGGGGCATTCTTCCTCCGTTCCTGTCCTGTGGTGAGGCTTGGGGGCTGAGGCAGAGTCTTAGAGACATACCCCACTTCTGGTCTATCTTTGCCCTACGGTACTTGCCCACCCTCTGTTCCTCCATTCTCCTAGGCTGCTAGCCCCCACATACGGCAGTCATTCATGAAGTTCCTCTACCTCATCCCTCTACTGCTCTTATAAACAGAGCAGTAACTTTTCCCATAATGGTCTGCATAAACCCCACGCCCCCCTGAGACCCTAATTCATGCACCTGCTTTATTTTTCCTCTTACACTTAATACCCAAAATTGACTTATGGATGTACTTTTATGTGCAGCATTTTGAAGTCAGGACTCCCCTTCGGTTACAGAATAACAACAATGTCCATATGGCAGGCACTTCATCTTGTTCATCACCACTGCCCTCTGCTTCTAGAACAGTGCCAGATGGACAGGAAACAGTCGGCAACGGCTCTTGAAACACACAGATGACGATTCTTTCAGCAGATGAATAAATTCAATGTGTTTGCATGCGTTCCAATCCAGAGCAATATTTCTTTATGTTTGGAAGAACATTCCAGAACACGAAGTTGGTTAGGAAGTCGCTTCTCCAACATTCAGAACACAGTGCCAGCTGAGATCTTCGACGTGGAGTTTCTTTAAACTATACCAAAGCAAAGAACTCTAGCATTGTGTGTAGGAGTGGAAGCAAACCAAGAATTCCCATGGAGTATACTACAAAGTGAAGACACAGAGAGATCTCCAAACAGCTTTGCTTCCTGTCCTTTCCATTTCATTTCCCCAAGGGAAAGACAGCACTTGCCTAAGACCCATAGCTTAGGAAGCATCTGCCATCACTACATGCTTTACTCCCTACTCGAAACAAAAATTTATTGCCAGCATTGGACGGGCATCCACCTACAACGTCCCCTCTTCTGCTCCCAAACTAAGCCTTCAAAGTTCTACCGACATCATCTACCCACCAAGACGAGATACAGGGCTTTTCTTTTATGAATACTTAAAGTGAACTGAGGTGTTAAAAGCAGAGCAGAAGCAAACAACACACTAGCAGCGAGACCCTGCTTAGCTCTTTCCTGAAGGAGATGCTGTGTGCTCAGGTCTGCATCTGCCCTGGGGTCATGCCACTGGGGAACACAGCAGCTGGACCGCGGAAGTGCATCCTTTCCCTGACAGCTGCTAACGGGGTGAAGCAGAGGCTACATCCCCAGATGAGTTAACATGGGTGTGACGACGGCTCACCCCTTGCAACATGCCGTCCTCTTCAGCAGCTGTTCAGCGGCCTAATGCATGACGATTTCTTCGGCTAAATACATTGTAATTAAACTCTCGAAGTGAGGACAGCAGGAACCCGCTGGAGCTGGTTTGACTCGCTGATCAGCCTATTAGGAAAATGTAGGCATTCAGATAAACCTGGAGGACCTTGATTGTCGGGTCAGTGGTCTTTTCAGTAATCTGTCAGGTCTAATGTCTAATCTCCTTCTTCAAATATTAACAAAATATTTCATAAATGTGACGTAAAGTGAAATTTTGGCTTTACATCAATGTAATTGCCCGTATCCACTTTCAGTAGACCCAGGGACAGCCCCCGAGAGAGAGAAGAGAGCTAGAAAGAGACAGGAGTATGGCCAAGTACAGCTGCTCTCAGTGAGGTCTCCGCAAGGTGTCAAGAGCACTCCCAGGTCTTTTCAAGGGAGGGACTAGACACAACTGTGGGAAGAAAGCATGGGTAATGGGGAAAGGGAAACAGCAGGAAGCTAAGGCAGGAGGATGGACACGAGTCCAGGGCCAGTCTGCCCCCAAAGTGGGGTCTCGTCTCAAATAGCAACAATGAGGAAAGAATAATTTTAGAATCCTCTATCTTTACCTCTGTTTTCATAGTTTATCATAAATGAAGTACTTTTCTTCAATCATATTTGAGTGTTTTCTATATTTAATTTATTTTCACTATTTTTAGTTGGCATGCAAAATAATGGGGTTTGGGTTTCATTATGGCATTTTCATACATGAATATCATTTTATTTATTATTTAATATTATTATTTATTAATTAATATAATATTATTATTTAATATTATTTATGCTCCTCTCACCAGGGTCTCCTGTCCCTCCTCTTACATGTTTGTCTGTCCCCTTCCTCTGGGAAGATAGTCCTTCAGTTTTCCTCTCTCTCTCTCTCTCTCTCATACACACACATGTGCACACATTACACATGTTTATATTTGTGCTTAGATACCTATAAATATAATTCCTCCCCACAGTTTATAAGGAAATAAACACACACTGAGCCAGAGCAGCCAAAACTTGGATGAGCAGATACGCTCAGTCTGAGATTCTTAAGGGTTGTGCTAATGAAACCTAGGTGAGCAAAATGCATGGGATCGGGTGCTGGGTGGAGGCAAGCCATCCCCGAAGCTCAGAGGGGCTTGAACATGACAGGGGGCTCGGATATGACGGAGAAGGGGCTCAAATATGACGGAGGGGCTAGGATATGATGGAGGAGGGGCTCAGAGATATGAAGGAGGGGCTTGGACGCAATAGAAGGGCTCAGACATGACAGAGGAGACAGATGTTCGGTGAGAGGGTGCCACAAGGCCTGGGACACTGAGGGTGCCATAGGTCCTTACGAGAAGCAGTTCAGGCATCCTTACCCTAGAGGATGCAAACCACCAGGAAACTGAGTGTAGCCACAGCTGCCTGGTTTGCTATTTCCTACCAGAGAATGACCTCTATGGATGACCTCATAGTCCTACCCCTAGGACCAATAGCAGCTGACAAGGTAGGGAGGGTGTTTCTCCAATGTGTTCTCTTCTCTCTCTCTCTCTCTCTCTCTCTCTCTCTCTCTCTCTCTCTCTCTCTCTCTCTCTCTCCAGGCAGCTAGTGTCATCCCCACCCTTTCTGATTTTAGTCTTCCCACATCCCATCCTGTTAGCATTGTTTCTTCCTTCTACAGTCTGCCCCCTCCAAAGCCTCCTGGTCCTTGTCTAGGGCACTGCAATTCCTCAAACCTTGGGAGCTCCATTACAGACTCTGCCCGGCTCGGTCCCCTGGGATCTCATCACAGCTCCGTGCACTTTCTGAAACAGCCAGCTTGAGGCCGAAGACGAGGATCTGGGGAAATCTACCTTATTAAATGCCTATAAATGACGCCTGCTTCCCTGCATGTGACAGCTCGATTTCTGTTGCTTTTCCAAGTCTGAGAGCCGGAGGCACGCAGGGGAGCCCTGGCTCGGCATTCTCGCACCTTCCTGAACAGTCTTGGTTGAGGTTCACATTTCCAGCCAGCTCTGCTCATTTTATTTCCCAGATGTCTTCACGCTGCAAGGCCAAAACTAACACGACATGGCTTCTTCCAGGTCAGATGCTTGCTCTGTCAGTGTCACAGAACACAAAGGGTTTCCGTCTGAGGCCAGGCTTAAGGGAAGCCACCCTCGCTGCAGTGGAACCCCCTCGCAGAAGGCATGAGCACAGGGCTGGGAGTAGAGGGGCACTAACACAGCCCTGTCACCCCCTCAGGTCAGTCCCCTGTGTGTCCTCGGAGGCCAGCCAGAATGGTCACCCTTGCTCTGTCATGCTGCAGACTCCCAGGTGCTCTGTGAGTTCCTTCCCAGCAACTTCTTGCTGTATCTTCTGCCGTACTCCCTAGGCCAAGTTCAAGATCTCTTACGCTCAAGCCAAAGCACTCTGTTACTACTCAACAGTTACTTGGACTAACTTCCTCGGAGCAAGAGTGGCCCCAAAAGCTGCTTCAAAGAGGACTTCAGGGTTTTGGACCTAGTACAAGAAAAACCTCCAAACATCAACGGACCACGAGCATGGACTGTTTCAGAAGGTGGACTGTTCTATGCACTCACTGTTTGGAACACAAAACAAAAACTGTTCAGGGTTATGGCTGATATCCTGTGTTTTTAATAGTTCGATCTAGCCTTAACATGGCTGGGGTTTAAAGTGTGTGTGTGTGTGTGTGTGTGTGTGTGTGTGTGTGTGTGTATAATGTATTGTGGTATGATGCAGTGTAGTGTGGTATGTGTGTGGTGTATGTGGTGTGGTGTGTGTACATGTGTGTATATGTGGTATGGTGTAGTATAGGGTGTGTGTGGGTGTAGGTGTGGTGTGGTGTGTGTATATGTATGTATATGTGGTATGGTGTAGTATAGGGTGTGTGGGGGGGTGGGGGGGTGCTGATTTTTTGAAAACCGGTATTAGGAAGACTTGGGAAAGAAACAAAATCTAGTCTTCTAATAGAAATGAGTGACCTCAACACCAACTAAATGCACAATGTTCTTTCCATATTACACCAGCAGAATAGATTTACATGCTATTTTTTGATGTTCTCAAAACAAAATGAGTTGATATTAATTTTCTTGGTTTGTGTGTATGTGTATGAGTGTATGTGTATGTGTGTGTAAGTGTGTATGTGAGTGTATGTGTGTATGTGTGAGTGTGTGGTGTGTA
The DNA here is from genome assembly GCF_014885135.2 of Alexandromys fortis. Taxonomy (NCBI): domain Eukaryota; kingdom Metazoa; phylum Chordata; class Mammalia; order Rodentia; family Cricetidae; genus Alexandromys; species Alexandromys fortis. The sequence continues at coordinate 3,616,494 of NW_026067984.1, read as the reverse complement.
TGTGTGTGAGTGTGTGGTATATGTGTGTGTGTGTTTCTTTACTGCTCCCTTTGCCATAGTTTTCCTACTCCAGCTTTGCTTCCCTAACAGAAAGCACCAGGAACAGTGCTAAGAGTGAGTAATCACTAAAGGGTTCCAGAAGACAAGGGCAGCTAGCCAGTCGTCCTTGGTTTGTCAAGATCGCCTTTGCATGAGCAGGGATTTTTATTTTGTTGCACTGTAAAGTAGCCAAGTTTTCTGCTAGTTAGACTCCTACCAAGTGACAGGGGAGCCCTAAATGAACATGTACTGAAGTTCTTGCAAGGGTCCAGTTACCAGGACAAACGGAAAACCACCAAGATGAGCCAAAGCTCACCTTTCACTTCCACGTGCATAGGTTAGAGTGTAAGAGTGAGACTCAGGGACCCTCAGCAGTGTGCTCACGTCCTGGTGTTTTAACGACAAAGGCTGACTGCTCCAAGTCCAGGCCACTATCTGACCGGGACCAGGGTGTAACTCTGGTCACAGAAACCCTTGCCACATCTTCCTTTCTCTAAAACTCGCTTTAATCATTTCTGCCACTGATAAAAATGACGGAACAGAGGAAATGAACCAAGGATTCATGTGGTCATTAAAATGTTTAATTTAGAAAGGTCAAAATACTAGAATATGAGCGTATGTGTCTTGTAGGAGGCCTCTAGTTAGTTCCTGGCTACTCTGCCCTGAAATAACCACGCAGAAACCATATTATTTGCAATACTGTTTGGCCAATAGCTTAAGAGTATTTCTGGCTAACTCTATATCCTAAACTAGCTCATCTCCATTAATCTGTGTATCGCCACATGACTTTGGCTTACTAGGTAAAGTTCCATCCAGAGTGTCTGTCTCCAGCGGGGCTACATGGCATCTCACTTGGCTCTACCTTCTTTCTCCCAGCATTCAGTTTAGTTTTCCCTGCCTAGTTCTACTCTGCCTTATCAACAGGCCAAGGCAGTTTCTTTATTCATTAACCAATAAAATCAACACATAGACAGAAGGACCTCCCACACCACATGTGTTTACTATAAAGTTGGCAATACTCAAGCCTGGTAGCACATACATGTCACCCCAGTACTAAGGAAGCTGAGTCAAGGGGAAAGAGAATTCAAGGCCAGCCTAAGCTGCACAGGGAGTCCAGTGCCAGCCTGTGCAACTTAATGAGATATTATATTACCTTAATAAAAAAGACTGTCAGCAAAACCTCAACTGCTATTTTTCATAGCCATTTCCTTATTGGACAGCTGACCTGAAACACTCTCCTGAAGAAAGGAGGGGCTCAGGCTCAGGGTACTTATAAAATGTACAGGATGCACACACCCCTCCCCAGGACTCTATAAAAAGTGAACAGTTGCTGAGAGAGATGGACTCGCCCACAAGCTGCCTGGAAGGTGAGCAGAGACCTCCAGCAAGGGCCCTGTCCCAGGAGCCTTTAAGGTGGTTCAGCTGTCGGACAGTCACCTGTCCTTCTGAGAGCAACACCAACAAATAGAATGGGCTCCCAGGCCAGGGCTGGGTGCAATCATTTTTCTGGTCTATTTCCAGGGCCCTATCAAGGATGAAAAGACATTTTTTCATGAATACCTAAGAAAGGTCCTAAAATACCTCTCTTGACTTAACTATTTGATAACATTGTCTTTATTTTCCTAATATGGAATTCCTTTACAAAACTGACAGAATGCCTGAGCTGCAATCTAAAGAGTAAATAGCAGGAAAGAGATTCATAATGAACTAGCACCCACTTCCATATATGATTACCCAGGTATGGCTGGAAGGAGAGGAGTGATGTGGGAGATACTTGAACACAGAGTAACAAACAAGTTAGGGATTACGAGAAGACACTTCAGTAGGCTTTTATGCACCTCTTACAATTTTAAATCGGGCTAAATAAATGTGTGCACTTAGAATCAGCATGAACACTGTGCACGAGTGACTATTTTTCATAAAATAGGGCTAAATAAGTGTACACACAAGTGCCCACACAGACAGTTTGCATGCATACAGCAGTCGCAAACGCAGACTGACGAGCCTTTGGAGTTGGTTACTCAAGTTATATTAAGTCAGTATAAGACCCATTTTGTTTACCAATGGAACACAAGAGATTCAGACAGGCCCTTGAAGTCAGTCTTTCATCTACTAAAATATCAAGTTCTATGTTGTAAATTTATGAGTAACTTAATAATATTCTATTCTCCTCTATTCTATTCTGTGAGATACTGAGCAGTATGTCATAAGGAAGACTTCAGGACACAGTAGGTTCTCAGAGGAAAGAAAGCTCTTGGCTCAAACTGAAGATGCTAGAAAATTTCCAAAGAGGAAAGGGAATGGAGTTGAAATTGTGTCTCAAACTGAGAACAAAACACAGCAAGCAAACAAATAAAGCGAGAGAAGAAAATTGCACAGACGAAGACTTAGGAATTTGTGAGAGAGATACATGCAACAAGACAGGTGAGCTTGGCCGTCATCAACCTTTAACACAGTAGTGGGTTCTGGTTTTCACTTAAGCACATTTTTGACAGCAGAGGTCATGACCTGGAAACAGGTGGATGTGATGGGCTGAGAGATCTTTAGATCAGCCCAGGTGAGGAGTTGCGAGGCTCACCACAATGACCACAGGGACTTGAGTGCCCAGGGCAGGGCTGATGTATATTCAGAGGTGGCATCCATGGGTTGGAGAGAGCAGACAGTGAGAAGAGTTGCACGTACAAAAGGAAAACCAGCTGTTTGCTTCCAGGAAGCAATTTTCTAATTACTTCCTTTGAGCCTTCTAGGCGGAAAACCATCATAACATCAGCATACACTATATACTAGCTGGAGTTCCCCAGAAAAGCTGAACCAATATGCGTGCATGCATAGACAAGAGAGATATGACTGAAGGACTTTGTCTCACATGATGGTAGATGCTGAGAGATCCCATAATATACGATCTGCAAAACTGGGAATGATGGAAAGCAGTAGCCTAGCTTATTCTAAACCCAAAGGACTGAGAGGCAAGGAAGTGGGTACCTAACCCCTAGTTACGCTGCCTCAATCGGGGACCTGAGGGTTTGTGGTAAGGCAGGAGGCTTCAGCAAGGTCCAGGAGGGGCAGGCCAGCGAACCTGGGCTTCCGATGACTCAGTCTACCAGAAGACAAGCACCCCAGCTCCTCAGGAAGACAAACACCTGGACTTCACAGGTGACAACCTTTGCATTTTGCATTTAATAGAAGCCTTCAACTGATTGGAGAACCCCAAGTCATGAAGTGGGGATTATTCTTAGACAGTCTGAGTTAAAGGTATCTTTCAGAAATACCCTCGCAGACAAATCTAGACATCAAGGTATGCACTACCTGGGTACCCCTTAAGCCAGCCAAACTGACTCTAGAGTTAACCACCATAATAGCTATAGAGGGAAGAACATTTGTTATAGAAAATAAAGGACTTAACTAAACCTGACCCTCATTACTAACTTGGTAATTATTACCGTGTATAACTTACATAATTATTGGAAAAACTGACCCAAAAATGAGACCCAAGGACTATGGTCTTAGTAACACAATTCAGCCGTTTCCAGCATCATTGCTATGATGAGTATTATCTTGATACTGGGAGGCAGAATGAACGAGTCAGAATGTGGCCTTCCGTACTACCAACCCTAGGAGATATCCCGAAAGACACCTGTGGGCAGGAACTGGCTTTCATTGTAACAAACACAATTCTAGTAAATACCTGATATAAAGTGGATGCTCAGGAGAGAGCTATAATGTCAGAAAACTAATTAAGCCCTGAAATACTCGATTAAAGAATGGCATGCTGCCTCTCTGAGAATTCCCCTTGCGTCGTATACTCTTTTTATTCATACGCTCAATTCTACTGTGGAAAACTAAAAAACGCTGTTTTGCAGACATTTCCATCCTAGTTACAGCCACTCCAATTCAATATGCCCCTCACGACTCCCACCCAGATGCGTAAATCAGAAACCCAACAGCTACCCTTCGGTAACTGTTACTGGCAACCATCCAGATCCATAAATCAGAAACCGTCCTCCTGCCCCCTCAGCAGGTTTTATCAGCCGTATGTTCAAAATACATCTGGCTCTTCTCCGCCTCAACTGTGGCATCTGCCTGAACTCTGGGTAGCCGCCCTCATCTCCAAAGGCCTCCAGCTCAGTCCTCATCTACTGCATCCCCTGCCCCAAATCGAAAGATCTAGAAAAAGAAGCCTAAAGCACACACCGCACCTGCTTACAGAGGCTCTTCACTGCTTTATTGTTTAGCTTAAAGGCTAAAGTATTTTTTTTGTCTTTGCTTTTTGTTGTTTGAGACTTTTCTATGTGCACGTATGTGTCTTGATCTAATCCACCTCTCCATTCTGTGCCCTAAACTTCCTCCCACACTCCCCCACCACTTCTTCCTCCCGACTCCATTGCTGCTTTCTTCAAACCCACTGTAGTCCAGTTAGTGTTGTCTGTATGTCCTTGTGCTTAGCCCTACACTGGAGCATGAGTAGTCTTTCATGTCCTAAATCCCAAAAGAAAACGGGGTCTCCTACATCCAGATCAGTTGCCAGTAACTCCTCAGTTAGAGGACTTTGTGGTCACCTCCCCTCCCCATGCTGGAGTTGTGTCTCCCGTGTCCTGTGCAGGTCCTGAGCAGACTATCACAATTCCTGGGAGTTCACACGTGCAACTTCCCTGCTGAGTCTACAAAGAGTTTCGTGGTTAGTTATCTACTGTCTTTGATTCTTAAATCCTTCTAGCCCCTCTTCCTCAGTGATCCTGGAGAGCTGAGAAAACAGGTATGATACAGATGTCCCGTTTAGGGCTGCTCACTCTAAAATATCTTATTATTGGCATGTTGACCGCCTGTGGATCTCTGTGTTAATAGTCATCTACTTCAGAAGTCCCTCTCATAAGGGCTGAGAGATACTAAGCTGTGGATATAGAAATAAGTCATTAGGATTCAGTTTATGTGTGCATTTAGCAGGATAATAACAGTATTTTCTCTCCTGAGACCTAAGATCTGACTGGTCACAGGTTCCTGGTCCCAGGAACAAAGTCAGGCATGGTTTTCATCTAGCAGAGCAGGTAAAAAGCAGACCTAATGCTGTACTGGCGCCTTATGACCTGAGACCTGCCATCTTCTAATCTTCCTCATGATACTCCTCTCCTCAGGTCACACCATGTCATACTAGCTCCAGAAACCCCGTGTCCTTTCCTACAACAGGGTACAGGTAGAGCCACCTGCTGTGCCTTAAGGGCTCTGTTTCCTGCCCCCTCTTTTTCTCAACATTCCTTCACACTTGTGTAAATTTAAACCATAGGGACCCACAGTCAAAGAAGACTGCCCTGGCCTGACACCTCCGTGACATGTCCACAGCATGCAACACTCTCCACGGTCCTACAAATAATGCACAACCACTTTATTGCAATATAAATCACACCCTATGTGACATTCAGATATTATTCATAAAGTATAGGATGAACCAATTTCAGGCATATAAGTCGATGTCATTTAGCAGGAATTTATAGCCATCACCATGGTCGATCTTAGGATCCTTTTATCACCTTGAGAAGAAGCCTTGTGCACTTTAGCTGCCGCCCCTACCCTGTCCTCCAGCCCTGAGTTAATGCCCAACTACTTCCTCCAGTAAGGACGCTGCCATCCTGGGCTTCCCGTGTGAAGGGTATTACTGTGGCTCCGCATCCTCTTTCCCCCGAGCATACGGCTCATCGGTGTTCATCTGTGTTGCAGCATGTGTCAGCGCTCCACTCCCTTTTTACAATTCCAAAACATTTCCAATACTTCAGAAATTGATCGCGTCTCCTGCTAAAAGTAGGTTTTACAAACACTCACTCTTTCCTACATCACACAGAGAGGTGTTTGGAACTGATTTGCTGACTGCGATTAATCAAAACCAGCAAACTTGGCTTAAAGCCCTTGCGACCTGTCATTGCAGTGCAGACTGGGAATCCCAATGAACTTGCCCCTGAGAGAAATCTCAGTCTACAATCTGTATTTGCACATTTTAACAGAATTAGCAAGTAATTGGCACCAAAAGCCTGTGCGAATGTTGTCATGCACTTGTGTACACCTTCTTTGGTGTTTGGAGGCACAGAGATCACCCAGAATCTTGGTCAAATGCAGACTCTATTTCAGGGGACTTTGGGTAGCACCTGGCCTACCAGTTGCTGTTGTCCCTGCTGGTTTGGGGACCACAGGACCTGCAAATATCATACTTTCTCTTCTTCAATCCTCCTGGCACATGTTCAAATAATTTTTGATAAATTACTATACCCTGCAACGCGCAGAATAAAATCCTCACAAATACATATCAAACGCTTGTCACTTAATGTATGAACAAGCATCATTTGTAAAATGGATTCCAGGACTGCAGGCCTGGTCTGGCTTGTGAATGCCAGCAAGAGAAAAGGGAGCTAAGATGGTGAGGAAAAGCACGGATTTTTGAGAACTGAAGAATTCAAAAAGAAAAAAAAAAAAAGAGTAGCTTGGATTCCAATTTAAATAACTGGAATTCAGAGATGTAAGAAGCTGTTCAGTGTACTGACATAGTTACACTTAAGAAGAACCCATGTGAGCCAGGCGGTGGTGGCGCACACCTTTAGTCCCAGCACTGGGGCAGCAGAGTCAGACGGACGTCTGTGAGTTTGAGGCCAGCCTGGTCTACAGAGCAGAGTTCTATATGTGAGTTTGAGGCCAGCCTGGTCTACAGAGCAGAGTTCTAGAACAGTCAAGGCTGTTACACAGAGAAATCCTCCCTGTTTCGGAAAAAAAAAAAAAAAAAAAACCAAGTGTGGTGAGACTTGAGATGACAGACAACTGGGTGGGAGGGGCAAGAGGCGTTGACCCTATGCAAAAAAAAAAAAAAAAAAATACAGGCGACGAAGAAACACTGAGAGTGGGAGAAACAGTCTTCTCCAGGGAAGAACATAACAATGGGTTCCCAGAACCAAATGGTCAGCCTGAAAATGTACATAAAAGTACTATTATACAGACTCAACAGGCTCTATTTCTGAATTTGGAAACACACACACAATTCCCTTCTGAGAGAGTCATGCTGACATGGAATCGAATTGCGAATTCTAACTACGAGCTCTCCGATTTCTGGATTAATCACAGGAAGGTGCATTGTAGGAAACACATGAGTGGCTGAGCAGCGACAGTCAGTTTCCAAAAACGGAACTCGTCCAAAGCCTGGTAGGTTCTCAGCAAATCGGCCTGGGAGCCTGAGTAAGCCTTTCCCTCCATCCGACCGTATCAGAAGAGTGACAGGAAAGAGGCAGGCAATCTTCACACGCCCCTTCCCTTTCAGATACAGGATTGCGTTATCTGGATATCCTGCGCCTCTATTGCGTGTCTGCAGCAGCTGGCAGGCAGGCTCTGGCTGCAGACCCTCCCTCCCTCTGTGATAAGGACATCTACAGCAGGTAGGATCCCCAGATAACCACAAAACTCGATAATTCACTTTTGGCAGCTCTATTTCTTTTTTAATTAACAGCCTTCCCCAGCCAGAGGGAGGACTGCGCTGTAGAAGGCAGATTCCTGATAAACAGACCTTGACAATGGCCGATAAAAACAGGACTCTCCGCTGAGATGCCGCCAAAGCACAGGCGACAGCAATTATCCACCGCGCAACAGGGCCTGCCGTCGAAGTCATCCCAAAGTCACAGCTGAGTGAAGGGACAAGCTACTTTGCAGAGCGCTGAACCTGTCCAAGGAACTATGGTCCTCTCCAAACCCCAGCGTCCCTCTGCTCCTGCGGTAGCATTTGGGTAACTCATCTCTGTGCTGAGAATCTCTAGCTCTGCAAGCTCAGGGCAGCTTTCCCTGAAAGAATGACGTCATTCACGGACACCGCCCGTGTTTTCAAGCATTGCTGGAAAGTATCTAGAAGGAATTCAAAATCATGACATGGCTTAGCCCCCCCCCCCCATTATTGAAACTGGAGGTCAGAAGTTCCCTTACTCAGAGAAGTGTCTGAATACTCGCCGCCACGCCTTCACAGGATCAGTAGAAGGCGCGCCGTTCTGGTTCACGGAGCTCCATTTAACCAAACACACAGTAATGGGGGAAGCCACAGAGCAACCGGTTTTTAAATAGCGCTTAAAAAGCCCTGCTGCTGCCGTTGCCTTCTTAGTCTGTGCACCTCAGGCGCTGATCCCAATCAATTGTGTCAAACAGCTCCTTGGCTGCTTTGCAGGGCAGTGCGGTCCTACTGGACTCCAAAAGCCAGGACCATTAGGACAATCACGTTCCGTTTTATTGCTTGTATTAGCTTTCTACCACTGTATCTGAAAACCTGAGCTAATCAAATGAAAAAGGTTTTGTGCTGGCTGGTTCTACGTCAGCTTGATACTAGCTTTAATCATCTGAGAGGAGAGACCCTCCATTGAGAAAAGACCTCCATAAGATCGAACTGTAGAGCATTTCTTAGTGACTGATGGGGGAGGGCCCAAGTCACTGTGGGTGGGGCCACCCCTGGGCTGCTGGTCCAAGGTTCTATAGAAAGCAGGCTGAGCAATCCATGATGAGCAAGCCAGTGAGCAGCACCTGTTCATGGCCTCTGCATCAGTTCCTGCCTCCAGGTTCCAGCCCTGTCTGAGTTCCTGTTCTGACTTCCTTTGATAATGAACGGTAATATAGAAATGTAAGTCAAACAAACCCTCTCCTCCCCAAGTTTCTTTGGTCCTGGGGTTCATCGCAGCAATACTACCCTGACTAGGGTAGGTATATTAGGCTCACAGTTTCAGAGTTTCCCATCCATTGCTAGCTGGCCTTCTTGCTTTGTGTCTATGGTACCACACTCCATCACAACAGGAGAGGGTACAGAAGTGGTCTAGTCCCTGCTTGACAGCAGAAAAGTGCATAGCAAGGAAGAGCCTTTGGTCTCAGGGTCTCCTGTGAGAGTGGTCTCACAACCACCTAACTTTCTCCTGTCTAACCCCATCTCTTAAAGGTTCCGCCACCTCCCTACAGTGCCCCAAGCTGTTGATAGTCAAGCCAGATTCAAACTGTAACATGGTTGAAACATTATATAACTGCTTCCCTGCTTCCGTAAATCTGGACACCTCCATCAGTCCGGCATGGACTCCCGGAGGCTTCCGTTTGGCCTGCTCTTACCTGTGTCTTAGTTTCCTGGCTTCACTGATCTCCTTTATTCTCAGTGTAGGGCAAACTGCCTATACTGGAATTACATGCCAGACCTTTCCTGGACCCGTATCGCTGCCTGATATTTCCTACTCTTCCTCAGACCTACTTCACTGTGGAGCTACCCGAGGAATGACAAGCTTTATTTCTTAGTGGCAGATAATGGAAGGTAGAGAATGCCTTGAGAAGGTTTCCATTAACTGGTGATAGTTATTCATGTATCGATTCTTAGAAATCACAATGTGTTTTATTCTTCAAGGAGCCCTCCATCCATCAGGAAGGATTATAGACAGGATAAAGTGGGAAGCTAGAGGTGGCACACAGCCCCCGTAAGACTTGCATGTAAAGATTCACGCTACAAGGTATTGATATAGAAAGAAAATGCCCACAGGAAATCACTTCAAGCTAGCACTATTCAAGAATGATTTACTGAGATTGTGACATGTTAGGTAACTCTTAAAAGATAAGAAAAAATTAATCTTATAAAACTAAAGGAGTCAGGTATGGTGGGTCATGCGTTTGCTCTTCTCAGCAGTCAGGAGGCTGAAGCTAGAGGATTGCCATGAGTTCAACACCAGCCTGGGCTACGCAGTGAACTCCAGGCCAGCCCTGGCTAAAGACCTGTAAGACTCTGCATCAAAACAACCAGAGGGAGGGGGGAAGAAGAGAAGAAAAAAGGGGAGGATGAAAGGGGGAGGACAGAAGAGGAGGAAGAGGAAGATTCAGAGGAGGAGGGGAGGAAAGTAGGCAGGGGGAGGTGTAAAGGCATCCCAGACAGAGAGAACTTGGGCAGCCAATACAAGAGGCAATCTGCTGTCCTGGAAAGAGCAAGGGCTCTGAACTTCACAGGAGGGTTTGCAGCCCAGTTCTGTCGTGCACTATCAGAGAACCTTAGCGGAGGGACCAGAGTGGATCTGTATCCTTGTCTGAAATAGAAACATGGGGACCGTTCAATTTAGAATTCTGTGATAACAGCCCACAGAGAGGTGCTACAAGGCAGTCACAGTGCCAGATAAACAGTTTGGCACACATGTGTATGCGTCAAATCGCTGTACAGGGAAACCAGGCTAGAGATTTCCTCTAGGTTTCTGTTATATGGCCGTTCGGACCGAAATTCAAGAAACCGCACCCAGTGAATCATGTGTACCAGGATGTGGTACAGCCTGAACAGAGCTGTAGATTAATGTGGTAGCAACAGGAAAGTCTTTTGGAAAGAGGGACCAGCCAGAGACAGGAAGTTCAGTCGAGTACAAAGGAATTCATACCGCAAACAAGTGCAAAAGTACAGAGAGAGCCTATTCAAGACATAAGAGTACATAGACTGCTAATAACCGTAAGTAGATGGGTATCAGCATAAAAATGGAAAGTCAGAAGGTTTTAAGGTAGTGCCATCAAGAGACAGAGAACACGAGAGACGGCGAAGTCGGGAAGGAAAATATGCATGTGACTGAATTCTAAGCTCCAGTAGGACACGTGACTGCTGCCCTAGTCACAAGGGGAAGTCTTGAAAACAAGAGCACAGCCCAGCAATGGTATTTGAACTGGGTCTTTTATCTCCTGTGTAACAAAAAAAAACAAAAGGAGTTACTATTTAATAGAGGTTGTCTAGCATAGCAACCCTGATAGCTAGCATAGGAGTAGTACCTGCCTTCTCCAACCACATAAGCAGCATTGGAGCTGTGGGCTGGAGACACACAACAGCCAACCGGAGAGCTGGGAGCCCTCCATCCTTCCCCTTAGCCTCTCCCCTTCTCTCTGAGAGGAAGTCTTCAGAGAGGCCAGTCACTCGTACTCCTCACCCTTGGCTGATGGGACACAGGTGTCCTCTGGTGGGTCAAACAGATGTTTCTACCAGATAACATTTTTGAGGTCCTGAAGCAAAGACAAGGAGTAGGTTTCGAACCCATGCAAGCAGCGGCAGGTTTCTCCTGCAGCATGACCTGGTGTCCTGCTTCCTGCCCACACTCTCCACTCCAGCCTGCAAGAACTGGGAGCAATGTTTAAAGTTACCTAACATCCGCCCAAGAGTTGCTTTCCTACTTAAGCTAACCAAGACTGGATTCTGTTGCCGCAGAACTCTGAAATGTCTCTTCTGTAATTGATTCCTCCTGAATATAATAAGAAGCAGGGTAAGTGTGTGACTCTAGCGCAGGACTCTCTTGGGTTTGTACTCTGGCCCAGCTCCTTCCTGACTGTGTTATCTTGAGGAAGTCATTCATCTTGGCTGCTTCAATTCCTACATCTGCAAAACAGGGGTCTTAACCCTGACCCATGGCATGGTGGGTTGTGGAAACGAATTAGATGATATAAAGTATTTCCCATGGACTTGACGCTTAAGTAAAGATTGAGTCAGAGGTGATAGCAATGCTGTGGATGACAGTAGTGGAAGTGTCCTTGAATGGGCCATGGTTTCTGTCCTTCAGTACAAGGGCCATATATAGTAGAAAGTTCATAATTAAAAGGAATGACAAAACACACAAGAACATAGCACAAAAGCATTTATGCTGCTTTACAAACAAATCCTCCTTAGCCAGCTGTGTTGATACCACAGGAGTGTTAGCGCATCCCCTAAGGCTGGAGGAAGCTTTCAGGGCTCCTCTAAGAACTTGAGGATAGTTAAGATGGAAAAAAACATAACAAAGAGATTTGTGGTAAGACTTGAGAGTTTCAAGAAGCCAAAAGTCCTCCCCAGGTCTGTTCCGGGGGTTGTGGTTAGACACAGGAAGATCTCAGGAAAAGGAAAGGAAAGGTCCTCCTTGAGGAAGTGTGGAGACACCCCCAGGATGAGGAGGTAGTGATGGCCCGCATGAAAATCTCTAGGCCACAGATCTTGCTATATTCTTGGATCTGCTCTCTGAGAAAACTAATCAAGAGTGTGTGCATGTGTAAATCTAGCTGTGAGCTGTGCGTTACTGGAGCCTTCATCAATATTCTCCAAGATGTGTTTGTCCCCTGCACCACCTAATTACTGTGAATTCAATTTCAGAAGCTTCTAGTACAATGACTTTGGGGGATTAAAATGCAATTCTTCCCTCCATATTTCTGATTATCACGGCCTCGCTTATTGAAAAGGACCATCTTGCCCTGTGGCTCTGTAATTCTACTCTGGAAATAAATCGAGAGGCCATCTGTGTCCTTGTTTCGGGACTGTCTCCTGCTCCATGCGCTGATCTGTCTTTTCCTGTGCTAGCAATGCACTGTCTTCATCCATAAGCCTTTACTATTAGCCTTCGTAGCGCACAGTGCCAGTCCCTCGACCTTGTCTTCTGACTGCCTTAGTGATTCTTGGCATGTATTTACAGTTATTTTACAATCCCCTTGTCAAATCACACACACACACACACACACACACACACACACTTCTGATCCATTTGATAAAATCGCACTGAATCCACAGGGCAGCACAGATGAGCATCGACATCCTTACAATATTGAAAAACAGCACTGGGAAGATCTCACCTGGTGCTAGTGGATACTTAACACCAAACCAAAACCTGAGTCTGGATTACTACAGGGAATTTGGGACCCAATTAGCTGAATAAGAATTTGCGAGACGTAAACGGAAGACTTACTATCTCACAACGTTAGGAAAATAAAATAAATTAGCATAGAATACTGATAGAAAATTTATATGCATCTGTAATTCTTCAACTTGTAATGCAAAACATAAGATTTTATGGAACTCATAGTGCGCAAGCCACATGGCTTCAAGGGTACCATTCTTTTCAGCCACAACACAACTGTTTCCGATAAGTCTAACAGCACACAGGGGAAAATGATGGCCTGGTATTGTTTGGGAGGATAGTTGAAGTACTAGCTTGTTTGCAGCTTAAAGTTAAATATTCTCTTAAAGTGGACAGAGGGATGACAAACAATAGGAGCCAGAATAAAGGTTTCATGCTAAAACTGGGAGCAATAGAATGAGAGAGGCATCCTAAATCTAGCCAGCAGCTGAGCCCTGGATCCGGGGCCTAAATTTCTCCACCTGGTTCTGTGCCCTCTGTGCTTACCACTGTGCAGAGCGCATCCCGAGGCTCCTCCGTTCACCAGACCACCAGAACCGTGACCAACGGGAGGCAGGGTAGGAGAGCAGAGAGGAGAATATGATCAAAACTACATTGCATGGATTTCTCTCCAGACCCCAGAGGCCACAGGGGTCAGGTCAGTTATGCAGGCTGCGTCAATTATTCAAGCCGTATAGGTAAGGTCAGTTAGGCAGGCTGTGGACGCTATGCGGGCTGTGTAGGCAAAGTGAGCTGTGCAGGTTTTCTCAGTTATGCAGCCTTGTAGAGGTTACGCAGGATGTAGGGTGCCGTGTAGGTGATGGCAGTTATGCACGCTAGAGAGGTTATGCAGGGTGCAGAGGTCATGTCAGTCATTCCGCTGTGCAGGTGACATTGCTTAGGCAGGCTGCACAGCTAATGTCAGTTATGCATGCTGCCGAGGTTATGTGTGCTGCTTAGGTTGTCAGTTATTCACACTCGAGAGGTCACGCATGCTGCAGAGGTCGTGTCAGTTATGCAGGCTGTAGATGTTACACAGACTGTAAAGGTTATGTTGCTTAGACGGGCTGTAGTTGCTAAGCGAGCTGTATAGTTAATGTCACTTATGCAGGCTGAAGAGAGGTTATCTTGCTTAGGCCAATTATAGAACGTATCCATATCTAAGAGGGTTTACAGGCTATGGTCTATAGAGCAGACATTTGAACTGTCTGTGAAGGGAGCCCTCCCACTCCTGTCTGTGCTTCTCTCTGCGATAGGCCCCCTCTTGGAAGAGGCTGAACTATAGACAGAACAGTAAGTCACTGTCCCTCAGAACATCTTACCAGGTAAACCCAACCAACCGCTGAGGCGGACTAATACCAAAATACCAGCAAACTGATCTAGGCGTTCTGAATGTGCACATGAGAGTTGAGCATGGTCCTCTCTGAGTGTCTAATGGGGAAGTAGGAAGGCCAAATTTTAGTCACCAATACACACACACCTACATGTATTAGCATACACACATGTGTACACACACAAACACAAGCATGCACACACAAACAAGCACACACATATATACAAACATACAAGCATGTGTATACACATGTAAACACACAAAACATGAATTCTCTCTCTCTCTCCCTCACACACACACACACACACACACACACACACACACTCATACACCAATGCCCAGGAGACTGCAGTGAGCATTCAAACAGACTTTTAGTTCTGTTCAATGGATCTTCTGCTCTGAGGGCCAATAGCTCACTATTTCCAATATCTAAATTTTAGAATAGTTTTAGCATCTGGTTATACAGTATGCTCTCCTCGAGAGTATCTCGGGTTTTCTTACCTGGGCTTTCGTTGCTCTTGTAGAGGAATTGCTGTGACACTCAGTTGAGTTAAATTTCCAACGGTTCTTGACTAGCTTTGCGTCAACCTCTATAAACCTGTATTGAATCATCTAATGTACAGAAAACTACAGTACATCTTCCCACCTTATCGGGTTTCTGTTTAATACGTTCTATTAAAATTGAAATGCGATGCCTCCGAAAGGCAGGTATATTTCCTGGTATGTTTATTACAAAGTATTCTGAAGTTTTTGATTTATAGTCAATGCAATCATTTCTACATTTCATTTTACTTAATTATGCAGATATGCATAAGTAAAAAAAATCATCCTAAACATTGCAGATGGCTAAAAGTAAACCCTCTGTCACTCACCCTTCTAACCCTTCTCCTCTCACCAAATGGAGACCGAGAGCTGGGCCCCCAGCCATCTATACACCGCCTATGTTCTCCAAATGGGGAGGGGGACTTTGTCTACCACCATAAAATTCTAGCTACACATTTCCCCACAACTTCTTGTGTGCTGGTGTTGTCCAACAAGAGTTTGCGTGTCCCCAGATGACGCAGCTTTGTCTGGAACTGCCATTATGATGCTGTAAAAATGTGACCTTGGGGGACGGAGAGATGACTGCATGGCTCAAAGCATTCGCTGCCCTTGAAGAGGACTTGAGCTCAGTTCCCAGTGCTCACTTGGTGGCTCACAACCTCTTCTCATCTCTGAGCTTGTCCACACTTGTTTCGTGCACAGATATACACCTGGGCACACATACATATTAAATAAAATAAATTCTTAAAGTTTGACTAGATTTGTGTTTCCCCACTCGAGAACACAGAATTCCCATTAAGTTCTTCACAATGAAAATGCTACTTCTTTGTAAAATCTCCGTGCAAAAATGCTGGCATTTAAAAAACTCTATGAAGTTGGGTCTCAGAGTGAGCAGCTAGTATTTCACTGAAGATTGAAGTTTGGCATGCTGGTCTGTATCTGTGCTCCCAGCAATTGGAAGCTTCAAGGAGGAGGACCACAAGTTTAAGGCTAGCCTTGGCTACATAAGAAACTGTTTCAAAATCACAATGAAAATTAAAAATTATTATTAAATTGCTCTACAAAATAATTTGCCAAATTGTGTCAATATGATGAAAAGGACATTTCACTCTGTTTTACATTTTGATACTAAATATATAATAATTTGCCAAAACTTCATTCAATAACTGTTTTAAATTAATATTTGTTATCCATGTTAATATCTGGCATTTATACCTGCCTTGATCCTTTTACTATCTTGTATTAGCTATTTTCTCCAACCCACTTTGATGACCCAGGAACACACTCTGTTCTTCCTGTGAACACAAATCTCGTCTGTCATATGTGCATTTTTCTTTGATTTTATGATGGCACTTATCAAATTGAAATTTTGAGTTTGTAAGTTTGAGATTTATAAAGTATATGCTTGATTAACAGGCTAAGCAATAAGATCTAGGTAAGGACTAATAATTTCTAAGTACTTATAGCCACAAGTAGCATTTCACGATAAGTAAGTCTTTGCTCTTCTGAATCTGTGTCTTACCACTTGCCCACTAAGTTGCTCATCCTACCTCTGTGGTCCCGTGGCTCTCTGCACTGTACCTACAGAGCTTGGTACCAAGTGTTTTACTTTCTTTATCTCGCATCCTCCCACAAGACACAATGAAGTGAGGATGAAGAAGCCAAGGCCCAACCTTAGCAGCTGGTGCTGGAGGCTGATGAGCTGAGAACTGAGCTCGATGGTTAACAGAACGCTGAACTGAGACTTGGAGAATTCCAAGGTCGTCACTTTACGCTACTGTGACAAAATGCCAGAGACGGTCCGCTTCAAAAGAGGAAAAGGTTATGTGGTCCATGGTGAGATCCCCTTACTTCCCCTCCCGTGGGGAGGTGACATCTCACAGAAGCAGTGCATTATCTGGCGGAGATGGGGCAGCAGAGATGAAGGGAAAGAGTCGGGTTTCCACACCCCCAATAACCCAGTTCTCTCCATCAAGCCCAAACTCCTAAGGGTTCCATCACTCCCCAAAGTACCACAAGCTCACAATGAAGCATCTGACCTTTGCTGGACACATATCTGAACATAGAAAGTATGCAACTAGAATTTAATCTCAAAACCTCTCTGTATTCTCATCGTACTGCTGGCCCATGCCGGGCTGTAAGCTGGGCTTGTATCTCAAAACAGTGGATCGGAGTTTCTCAGTTTTTCTTCTTTGTTTACATTTTCATTTTTCTGTTTGTTTTGGGGGGTTGGGGTTTTTTTTTTCTTTGCTTTTGAGAGAGATAACATGAAGTTGGGCGGGCAGGGAGGATCTGGGAGGAATTGAGGGAGGAGACAGAACATGATAAAAATGTTTTGTACAGAAAACATTTTCAGTACAAACTCTCACTGCTGCTCTTCTCCGGATTCTTTCACCGCTAATAAAACGTGAAAACCACAGAGGTGAACATGCCGTTAGCATACCATGGCCCTGTGGAAAAATCAAAACACATCCTCACACATTGTTGCTTCGGTGTCCATGAACTAACTCTTGCCGCTGTTAGAAACTCGCAGTCTGAGCAGAGGGGTGGCGGTGTGTGCCTTGAATACTAACACTAGGGAGACAGAGGCAGGTGGATCTCTTTGAGTTCGAGGCCAGCCTGGCCTACAAGAGCTAGTTCCAGGACAGGCTCCAAAGCTACTGAGAAACCCTGTCTCGGAAATCAAAAAACAAAAACCATCATAAAACAATCATAAAAACCATAAAACAAAAATCAAAGCTCTATGAGCTTTTCTGCATTTCTACTTTAATGAGACAAAAACTTTAAGAGATTCTCTTAGCTACACAAAAGCAACTGTGTCTCCCCCTTGCTGTCCACACAGGCTGAGAAATCTGAAACCAAAGAACATATAGGGGCTGGAGAAATGGCTTAGTGGTTAAGCAGCTCTCTTTTGGAAGACCTGGGTTTGATTCCCAGAACTCACATTATGGCTCACAGACATCTATAACTCCAGTTCCAAGGGATCTTACGCCATCTTCAGGCCTCCACAGGCAAAGAACATTCACATAAAATAAAAAATAATTTAACTTTTTAAAAGAAGATACAAAAAGACACATTTTTTTAAAAAAAATCACAAGTGAACCCCATTCTTGCCATACAATTTGAACTCCCTAGGTTTTATCAATGATATCTTTTACATGCTCGATACTTTCTACATATGCTGTTGGAAGAATCTAGGGTGACTGGAGCTATACGTGCAACACTCACACACACACGGGCAGGCACACATGCGTGCACACACATGTGCCTGCACATACCTCACAACAAGGTAAAAGTCACTGTGGAGTCTCTGAATCTTGCCAGCATTTTGTACAGTGACTCAAACCTGGCATGGGCAGAAACAGAGGTATCGCAGTACCGACAGCTCTCGGATACCAGGGGGCCTTATGGAAATGATGCTGGGTCTTTGCTGGAGTCTAAAGTTGGATAGGAAACCTCGTTGACTTAAAAGTCAAAGGGAAATAGGCTTGATCACGTTAAGCCAAAATTTCTTCAATATGATGAAGCAGGATGCTCGAAAGATCTCTGCATCGACTAGAGCAGGCTGTTGTGTCTCCAGCCGCCCGAAAATAAAGACACAGCAGAAAATGTGCAAGGAGGGGCACTGTATTTCATGTAGCACACAGTAACAAGTTTTTGCTTTTCCTCTCACCTGCTTAGGTCAAACACACGGAAAGTCCATTTTTAAAACCCTGCAAGATGTGGAGGAAAGTAAAGTAAGCTAGAAAACGGGGAATCTGTTTTACTATGGTGTTTATTATCAAACTGCAAGGCAAAAGTAAGAACTTGGGAATGCTTCCTCCCTGTGTTTACTATGGTGTTTATTATCAAACTGCAAGGCAGAAGTAAGAAATTGAGAATGCTTCCTCCCTGTGTTTACTTGAAGGCTGCAGATGGACACAGAGATCCTCTCTTCAAAATAAGAGAAACTCTAACACCCGTCAGCTGGCCTCCATGTAAACCTTCACTTTGTACTGGGAACATCCTATGTAATCTTCTACTAGATTGTCTGCTAGAGCTGTCTGTTTGAACGCCTCGAGGTTTATTGATGAATCACTTGGCTTAATTTTAGATTTTTATTGATTAACAAATAACATATGGTTATAAAAGATTGTGGCCATAGGGTTTGAAGAGAGGAGGATATATGCCATGCCCAAACAGATTGTGCTTGGCCACATTCTGGTTAGACTGATGACTGAGAAGTCCTGAGCACTGTGTGGTACAGTACCCTCCACATCTGGCAATCCGTAACCACTGGGAGAAATAAATAGGTAAATCTACTTGCTGCTGTAGCAAGCAAAATACCCTTTACACCAAGTACACCTTAGCCTTCCCTATTTCAAATGCTATCCAGATCATCTGGGTAACTTCTCAGATTTATCACTGGTGACAAAATTTAGATGGCAGACACATCGAGCTCCATTTGCTTCTGGTCAGCACAATCTAAATGACAAGTCTCAAGGAGGCTATAATTATCTGAGCATGCCTCTGCTTGGTGACCTTTAGAACAAATAGCATCATCAGTCCTCAATCCTATAAGCAAAAGTCCGCATAGGGAGGCAAGCACTGAGCTGTAGACCCAAACCCTAACTTACCAAAGCCATCCTTATTGACTACTCCAAATAATTCCTCTCCATACTAGAAACCTCCCCCTTCTGTGAATTATTCTGCAAATGGCCCCTTTATCTTCTAGGTAGTAGCTGAAAACCAGGAGGTACTGAAGGTTGCACACCAGGTCAGTTTATCTCTGTATTCCCATGGACAGTGGGACTTATCTTGCTTCCCCGTTCCTACGGTTGTTGGACCAGAAATGGAGTGTAGATCCTCTTTGTAGCTCTCAGGATTTTTTCTGTCATTAAAAATCTCATTTTATGGGGAAAATCCTTGCCAATTACACATGAGACAAAGGGTTAGTATCTAGAAGGCACAAAGAGCTCAAAAAGGTGGACAAGACGAGCAAGTGTCTCTGAAGTAAGATGTAGTGTAAATCCGATTTAAAATGTGGTAGAGAACTAAGCACATGCTCTTAATTGCTGAGCCATCTCTCCAGCCCAAGAGATTGCTGATGCCATTAATGTGGCTCATTCATACTTCCTTCAGCCCTCCACACCGAGGACAGTGCCCGGTAGCTGGTGTGCTAAGGCATACGAGGAAAACACAGGCTGCTTGCCTCTGACTGAGCCTGTATGTATCCCTGAGTAAAAGAAAATCTGACTATAAAATCCTACTTGTAACAGTGTATTAACCTACCCCTGAAATATTGACTCTAAAATCTCTTCAGGTTATAATGAAGGAAAAGTTCTGTTACTGAGTTTTCAAAAGATGAACAAACACCTTTTTTTTTTTTTTTCTAATTCCCTCCATTTCACCCTCAGAACATTTCACCTTCCGTCCCAGTGATGAGCCTGACCCCTGTGTGATTCTGGTATCAGCTCTAAAGAAACCACTAAGATTTCTCGGGAAATAGAAGATTTGGAAGAGCACACATTAAATATTGGAAGGGCAAAGAGGTGATAACGGAAGGTTGTATCGTGATTCTGAGATTTAAAAGATTTTATTAGTGTCCATACTGCACACTCCTGAGAGTCAAACAGAGTGTAACATGTATAGATTCCTACTAAAGGCTATCCGCACACAAAGCTACCACAACCTACTGCCAAGAGAAAGCCTTGCTTGGTATGGCACAAGGCATAAGGCACAGACTTTGTGTCTGAAGTTTAAGGCGCAATGAGGGTTCTCACTTTCAGGGTCCACTACGGAGAGCAGCTTGGAAAGACGAGTGCCATCACCTCCACAGTGCAGAAGAGGAAACTGAGCCAGAGAGAGGTTAAGCAATGTGCCTAAGATAGCTATGAAGTGGTCAGAACTGGGCCTGTGGTCAGCAGGTCCATCTCCACAGGTCATGCCTAAGCCTTGCTGTGCCTCGGTTACAGACAGGTTCCCCCAATGCTTTCTCCCAAAGGTCAGCCGAAATGATGTTTTTTTTTTTTTTTTTCAAAAGTAAAGAAGCTAACTTCCCAGTGAGAAGGAAGCAAACACATTGCTTATTTTTCTCATTTATCTCTTCGCGGGTACATAACGGACCGCCACCTATTCCAGATTACAAGGCTGGCACTTCATCCAAACAATTGACAATGGTGAGGTTATATATAAGTGAACCTACCTCCGGGTGGAATACAGTGGTGAGGTTATATGTAAGTGAACCTACCTCCGGGCTGAAATACAGTGGTGAGGTTATATATAAGTGAACCTACCTCCGGGTGGAATACAGTGGTGAGGTTATATGTAAGTGAACCTACCTCCGGGCTGAAACAGATACATGAATACTAACACGCATGTATGTGTATGAGCACATACCCTCCCGTTACTCCCCAACAGAGTAAAAATGAAACGTGGGAGACTTAAAAAAGTAGAAAATTGAATAATATATATACCAGTGCCAAACCTGTTATTTCATGAAACGTTACAATATTCTTACCGGGAGAAACTGGCCGAATGGCTCACGGGGTCTCTACAGGTTAATGTTCCCAAGTATGTACTTATCCACAGCTCCAAGGCCACCTCAATGAAAATTAAAAGTTTACATGATTGAAGGCGCTACAGATCTGGATATTCTACAATGAATTTCAACCTGTTTTTTCCTTGCTCCTAACCTGGTAGATTTTGAAGGAATACCATCTGGAGTCTTCCCACTACCAGGTGATCTCAGGAATTTTAACCACAGGGTTCACCTACAGCTCGGACACAGGACGGCTTCCACTGAGGGTTTCACACTGACCTAGGGTGGTCAGTGAGTGAACGGGCCTGGCCCTTCTGATACATCATTCACATGAATAAGATAGAGGAATGGGCGATTGCAAACAAGCTGGATATGGTGGGGGGGAGGGGCTTCCTTAGGAGTCAATCTATGTACAAGTGATGTCATGAGATCATAAGACAATACCCTTAAACAAAAGAAGCTGCATTAACTCACATTTGCTCCATCTGTCTTTTGTCCAGGAGGAGAATCCTCCAGAAAGCTGTCCACACTTGATGACTTCACTCTCTCCCACCCCTCACTCCTTGTGCTCCTTCCACGCTGTCAGATCCTCAGGGACCACGTCGTGAAGTTCAACTGCTCACTCAGGGGCTCGCAGCATTTGCCTGGTCCTCGGCCTCTCCCACGGCGTCTGTGCTCACTTCCTGTCTCTCATTCTCAGCTTTCTAGTCCCCCTCACTCACAGCCGCCCCTTCCCACGTCTGGTGCAAGCTCCCTCCGCCATTCCCAGCCGTCCCTTACTGGGACTCCTCTCCCCAGAGCAGAGTGACCCAAGCCAGGGGCCTCGCCTTTCATCCAGAAACTCATTACTTCCCCACCACGGTGCTTGTCAGCTACAGAACTGTGGTCCACCGGCTTACAAAACCCCGCAGCTGCCTCTCAAAGTCCTTGGGATGAAATATAAATCTGTGAACTTATTCTTGTGATCCAGGAATCCTAAATCACAGCCCACATACAGTCTCTCGCTGTAACAGGCCTGGAAGATGCAGACTATTGATACAGAGGGCTCCAAAGAAACAGCATTTCCCTGGGAATCTAACAGTGGGACCAGGTAGAGGGAGAACTTGTCTCCCAGAAAGATATTTCACACGGTTCTCACTACTTGCTAGGACACCTTCCAGAGTGAGACTGAAGCTCGAACGGCAATGGTGGGCATTCCCACCCATGATCCTGACTGCACAGATGTGCGTATCCATGGCCCTCTCACGTCAAGAGCCAAGGAAGGACTTGGGGAGTCGCCGGATCACTTTGCTCCCCCTCCCAATGTGTCCACGATGAATAAATCTCCTCTCTTTTGTTCTGCTTTTTAATCTGGCTTTCTTCACTGACTTGTTGAAGACGGGTACCCAGACTTGACTGAGGACACAGGTTGTGATCCCCCAAGTTCCAAACGTCACCAGCATCCTTCCCTTCGTCCAAGGATCACGCTAATCTGGATCCCCCTCCCCGTGGCTCCTGCTTCCAGTCACAGCCCAGCCACCACGCCTTCCCACCTTGACCAGCGGTCAGTGCAAGAGCTAGCACACGCACCTCCAGTCCACGCTTGCCACGAACGTCACAGTGAGGATCTAGTGACACACTTGCTTGGAAAACCTTCAGTGGGTTTTTTAAACAACAAAGACAGAAGTCCGTAACACAGCCCCCGCCGACTCTCTCTACTCAAGCCAAACTCGGCTTCTTCTGCAGCTATCACAGAATCCGTCTTGTCCCCTCAGGCTGAGCCTACGTCTCCAACCCTTCAGTTTACAAGATTTATACTCAGTCTTAGGACGTCAACTCCACAAACACATCCTGCCCGCCCTTCGGTGTGCGCGCCCATATCACCATGTCATTCTTCGTCGCTGATTATCAATCTGACTTGCAGCTGGGTGGCTTGTTGCTTGCTACGGGCCCTCTCAGTGGACTTTAAACCCTGCCAGGGGAGGATCACACCTGTGCCCATCATTTCATCGTTACCCCAAAGGAAAAACTGTCATTGTTATATCTGTTATCTAAATTCACCGTTCATTTTTCCTTTGATAATCTTTCTATTTTAGTCACGAATTTTCCTTTCCATTTCCAAAAGTAGTTGAGTAAAAGAAGAAGACCACAATTAGACTTGCTTTATATCTAATTTTTTTATCCTCCCAAGGCCCTTATCTATTTGAAAGGGTGAAAGAATATATAGGAGAGACCTTTGTGTATTCTAAGATGATAACAAATGGGATTTTCAGATGTTAACTCAGTAACCAAAGGCAGGGCTGAGGTTTCCCTCATGGTATCACTTGTTTGCCTTTGCGATCCGCAGTGGCCTATCATCGGTAGCTAGTATCCTCACAGGTTTAACACCACACAAAACCATTAACACGTGGGCATCAGAGCCTCCCTTTCCTCTGTCCTCGCCTCATAAAAGAGAACATTAGACTCACTATCGTCCGATTCCTTGGGTAAGTACAGACAGCAGGAACCCCAGGCAAATAGGTCTCTAAGAGCAAATCTAACCAAGGAACATTCCTCTTGGCTGAAGCAGCAGAAGCAGGTCCTGGTGAGAGCCAGAGAGAATGGTGCTGGACTTAGAGGCTCTTTGACACTGGGTTGTCATAGAGAGACTGGCCTTCTCTTTTGGGCTATGTATCTTCAAGGGAGATGAGCTCCTAACCGTCTTTCTGCTCCAACCTCAGGAACAGTGATGTCTATTCTGTAATTAATGAGCTAGCTACTCGGAATCTTCCAGAGAAAGTCCTTATTTAATAACTGCTGAAGATTTTCTGGTAGAGCATCATTGGGAATGGGGGGAGTATCTCATAGTCTAAATCCACCTGCAGGAGCTACCTAAACGTCCTAGCAAAGCAGGCAGGAGAAAACGAAGCCGTTCCTGTTCTTTAGTATAAATAGGAATGTGGCCGGTCCTGGGAGCTGTGGGTCCTTTCATTTCCTGATCACAAAAGCCTCCTCAGGATAACGGCTGCACAGACATCTGGACGGATGTGGACAGATGGCCCCACTTCAAGGGAAAACGGAGAGAAAATATTCTAACCTCCCCCCTTGTCGCTATTGTCCAAACACCGACTGGGTTGGGTACAACAAGCACCCTGCCCAGGTCAGCTGACCGTGAGTCACAGCTGAAGTTCAGTCTCGGGACGCAAGGGGCATTGGGAGCAGAAGATGGCCTCGTGGGTGTGGCCACACTTTGAATCTGCTGTAGATGTACAAAGGCAGGGACTCAGACCTGAGAAATCAAACCCTGATTCCTCAAAGAACCATGCCTTGGGCCCGGGAGAGGGGGCCACCATGTGATAATGTGTCACCTGTGAGGACAGAAATGGGAAGTCCTAGGAGCCAGGGGGGAGGGCAAAGTACAGATAGGTCTCATGAGGATTAAACTTTGGAAACTACAGGAATTTCTCACCATTTCTAACAACATGAAGAATACAGACTGATCCAAGGTATCCAAAACCCACTTCTCTCTGTACCACTCCAGCCCCGGAAGCCAGGGCAGAGGTCTTCAAGCTGACCAGGCTCCACGAAGGACCCGTGCATGTAAAGCCACCCTCCACTGTCAATTCCACGGATCACTCCACCAGCACCATGCCAGACAGCGAGAGGGACCAGCAAATCCCTGTTTATAGCAAACAGAATTTTTACAGCTCCTTGTTCCAGCTGGAATTGATTTTTGGCACGTGGTTTAATTCAAATTTCCAACTTCATTTGATTCCAAGTACTTAACTGGCCTTTTTCTCATCCAACGGCAGGAGGTTTTTAAAAATTGCAAAAGGAAGCAAGAAACAAATCTGTCTGATAAGAGTCTGAATCTTCCATGCATTGAAAACAATTATAAATGGAATTTGAAAGCAAGGGAAAGTCAGAAAAGAAAAGGGGGAATAAACACAGAAGGTTGGTGCCTGGGATACAAGAGGAACCCTTTCTAACCAATGTGAT
Organism: Alexandromys fortis; assembly: GCF_014885135.2. Classification (NCBI taxonomy): domain Eukaryota; kingdom Metazoa; phylum Chordata; class Mammalia; order Rodentia; family Cricetidae; genus Alexandromys; species Alexandromys fortis. The sequence continues at coordinate 3,591,476 of NW_026067984.1, read as the reverse complement.
CGTTGACAAGACCGAGAGAGATGAACAGATGGCCGAGAGAAACAAGGGGAAAATGTTTAATTTTTTCTAGCAAACTAAGTTTTATATAATGTAATATTTTTACATAGGAGTGAGAATTTTTTTTTCTTTTTCAGGTGGATACAGTGTCCGAGGGGATCCTAGGAGTCAGAGGAGAGTCAACTCCCTGGAATTCCTGGGATGTTAAAGTCTTTAGAGGAAGACATCCTCCCTTCCAGCCATCTCGGTGCTGAGATTTGTATGTACAAGTCATTTAAGTGTAATAAGGGACCTAAACACAGATGTGTTCATCACATCTGCAACCAGAAAAAAACAAAACCTAAGTGTGCATAAAGGAAAGACTCAAACACGGGGCTGCACACAGGTATGAAGAGACACACACACCCACAGGGAAGCTGTGTTTCTGAGGGAAACTAAATTATCTGAGAAAAAGAGTCAATATAATTTTCATTTGAAAATAGACAAAATGAAGAATTGCTTACGACATTCATTAACCACATATAGTCCTTTTCTGTCTGGGTCTCTCTCTGTGTCACAAACACACACACACACACGCACACACACACACACACACACACACACACACACACATTGATACCATGGCTCTAAGTCAGGAGTGTGAGCAGCTTGGCTCTCCTGGAGGAGAGAGTCTGCTGCTGAGGGGACAGGCTGACAGCCTCTGACTGTTGTACTGAGATCTGTGGGTCACGCTCTCCCCCAGCTGCTCCCAGCCAATGATGGCCTGACAGGTGTAAAAAGTGGGCCATTCCTGCCCAGAGTTCCACTCCTCACATGGGGCGGTCCTTTCAGTGGGGAACCCCTCGGTCAGGGCCGTGTATTCCTCACACCCCACACTCCATCGGCCCCTCTTTCCCTTCAGAAGTCAGACCTGTAGAGTGCCTCAGTCACCTCAGTCCTTTCCGTCTCCTGCCGCTTACCCAATCAGAGCCCTCCATGGGCTCCTCTTCCAACCGATCTACACAGCAGATCCCAGGAAGGAACCTGCTCTTCAGAACACACGCACTGACGTAACCACCAAAGACACAAACGGGACTGGTTTCCGCACTGTTTTATAGGAAAGGAAGCATATTGCTATTGATGCCCACTGCATTAAGTTGTACAAATACTACACACTTACTGGTTTTTTGAAACTATTCTTGTGACAAATATTAATTTAGCTCTTAGCTTTCAAAGACAAAAATGACTAAGTTAGTTAATGTAGACAATTGAGGTAAATGAAATATTAATTAGAAACTGTTGATGAGAAATCACAGCCCTTACTTCTAAGACAGTAAGAGATAGTTTATTCTGTAGCTAAGTATGATTGAACCTAACCGCAGAACACAAGCACATGTTCCCTCAAATTCCATGTTCAAAGGTGGCATCGGTGGCATGCAGTTCTTATAGTAGTAGAACAAAGGAAGTCATAAATCAAAACACTCCAAAAATACATTGAGGGGCCAAGCAAAGTCTACGCACTGGGGCAATCCATTGGGATAACTGATTTCTGATTGGATTTGAGGCCTCGCCTCACAGAAGGCAACTCATGTCTGTTACCATAAAACTGGCCAAAGGTCCACGTCTGGGGAGGACATAAGTCCCAGTGGCAAAGCTACTGCTGTTGTTTTGCCAAATGAAGATGATGGCTCTGTCAAATTGCCTTCTAAATATTTGTGCTTACATCCATAGTTCAATGCTGCTCTCTGTTTGGGTTATGGAAACTTCTTATCCAGTGGGTGGCTATTTCTGGAGAAACAACTGGCCAAAGTACTAAGAATAAATGACTGTTGAATGCTCACCCTTAAATAGGATGTCTGCATCACACCCTCAAAAGCTCATGGATCATAATGGAAGAGGGGGTGAAAAGAATATAAAAGAAGTGCAGAAGAATTCTGTCTTCCAGGCAGGACACGGGCATTGCATTCTTGAACTCTTGGCAGCTATGATTATATGCCTAAGAGCTGTACAAAGCGTTCTTAACAGTGCAGTAGTGGCACTGTATCTTGGGCACAGCCAACAACCACCCAACTGGACTTAGGGCCCACTGAATAGGAGGGATCATATCTAGTACTATAAAACCTGCCAACTAGCCAAGGCTGAAGGGGTCATGGACCCTAGAGAAAACCCTACTACTGACACCTTCTCAACAGTATGATCACTAACTGCATTCCACAGACCTCTCCTTTAGCCACAGGGACTTATAGTCACCATCTCTCATTAGAGAGGCCTCTTTGGGCAGCAGACATAGACCATTAAATAAACTCACAGTGGATCACAATGCAGAGCACTTACCAAGGGCACCCAACTTCTATTGATACATACATCTACAACACAACCCATACACTTAGGTCCTAGGTAACATCGCAGAAAGAAAGGGATTCCGGAAGATTGTAAGGGCCCCTGAGGACCAAGATGTCTGCTGTGAAGCAGTGTCTTCTACCTATGTCATAAATCATTGAGATTTCATCTCAATCAACGTGGCTACCTAAACAAGACCTACACAACAACAGTACCATTTGACAGGCCTGTGTGGATGAGGGAAATTACATAAGGTCCCAGCTCTAGACAAAGAGATCTAGGCCATCAATGGTTGCTGAGAGAAAGATCAGCTTTCCCCAGGGACAAGCCCTTTGACAGGTTATCCAGTCCCAAGCGGTCAGCCCTAAACACGTGCACTTACAAGCCACACTAAATGGGCTCAGCAAGTTGTATGTGCACACGCGTAGATGTAACAATAATGGTTAAAGGAGAAGAGGCCATGAGTTGGCAAGGAGTTTGGGGACACAGGAGGAGATGGAGAGAAAGAGTGGAGTTGGAAATGAGGTAAGTACGGTGCTTATGCGTAAAATCCTTAAGGTTTTTTTTTTTAAATTAAAAAAATGCTGAGAAACGCTTTTGGCTGATGACGTGGTTGCTCAGTAGTCAACACTGGTCTGACCTAACCTGCCGAGATTAAAGCCCCCATTGCTATCATAGGGGAAATATAGCTGACTCAGTTTTGATGCTAGATTGCAGCTTTTTATCCGCTCCCTGTCAACGCCCGAGACACCGCAGGCTTTGTTTTCGGAGATGGAAATGTGGCCCAGCTGTGTAAGAATCTGACGGCAAAAACTCTAAACAGCAGCAATGTGCAAACACTCAATTTGTCTGCAAACACGTTAGAAGCCCAGGGTAATAAACTCTCTCAAAACACACTCAAAACCTCAGCCACTGTTCGGCTCACCAGGCCCAGGTCTGTTGCTGAGGTTCCTTCCTTGGCATCTGCTTTCCGGCTTAGGACCCATAATTAATCTACCAAACCTTTAAGCTCTGCAGCAAACTGCTTGAGCAAAATCCAGCGCAGCTCATGAGAACAACTGGACCTGGGCCATTTATATAAACAAAGATTCATCTGGTTTAACCTACTGTCAGGGGAACTGTCGTAGGAAGGAAGGGATGGGAACGGGAAAAGCAGAGAGACCTTCGGCAACTGTTTGGCTCCCGCCCTTGAACATATATTTTTCCCCGGAAGTTCCCACTGCTTCTCAGAATCATCTTTATGCACTGAGTTCTTCCCATTCACGTTATTTCATCTCATTATCAAAGCAATCCTGCGATAAGATTTGCTTAACTCCATTTTGCAGAATGGAACATGATATTGGTTTAATTTGTAAGGATTTAATGAGATTTACCGTGTGGCAACCTGGAGACCCCAAATAATAACTCTGCTACACAACTTCTTTTTTCAGCATGTCATGCACCATTTTTTTTTTCAATTAACGCACTATCCCAAAGAGGTATTAGTGGCTGCTCAACTGTTTCTTAACCACAAAAGAGCCCTCCCCCCATTATAGCTTCTACGGAGCAAAAAGTAATATAAATGAGGGGAGAAAAATCAGAAATTTTATGAACCTGAAAACTTATGAAAGTGAGGGACTAGGAACTGATAACACCAACAGGCAGACAGACAAAGGTCTGGGCCACAGCTAGATAATAAAGATGGCACATGCTTGGCATCCTTACCCTCCTGACTCAAGACAAGCCTGGCTCACTGCTTCTGAACCAGTGAAGCGTCCTCACCAGCAACAGAGTCAAAGCAGGTTCAGGATATATTTAGGCCAAACGTTCTGGGCCTACCAACCTCTCTGTCTTTGTTCAAACCGACCAACCCTAAATTAGAGGAAGAAGACCCCCTCCAAACCCTCCAACTCTTCAGCTCTTGAGGAGTGACTGGGCTTTAAGGATTCATTCCCTCTGCTCTTTGTGTGCCTGGAGTATGTGAGTTCCTTCACCTTAATAAAAGACTTTCTTCCTGGCTGCTGCTGGCTGCCCTGTCTGAGAGTTCCCTGCCTTTTAACTATTTAAGTGGCAGAGAAAAACAAGCGCCATCCCAACCCTGAGGCAAAAAATAAAAAGGCATCTCCTTGTTGCCACTTCCCACAAACAAACTCTGTACTTTTTTGTCTGGCTTACTAATGCCTAGGTTCGAGTGATCCTCCTGCCTCAGCTCCCCAGCATAGCTGGACTATGGGCTCCTGGAGTACACCATTGCATACAGGCTGAACTCTCCTTTAATGTGTGGTGTTTCAAATGCTATGGGATTAGAAACCACATGATCTATGAATAATATGTTAAATTATTTTTCTTTCTGGTGGCACGTGGTACTGAAAATTGAGCCTCAGCTCTCACACACGCTGTGCAAGCACACGCATGCTTAGCTGCATTCCCAGTCCTTTAGTTTGACACAAGAGCTAAGTTGCCCATCCTGGCCTTGAACATATCCTGTAACCTGGGCAGGCCCTCAAATTGTAATCCTCCTGCCTCAGCTTCTAGTGTAACTGAGATTACAAGCCACTGAGCTTATTTTTTCTTTGTTTATCTATCTATCTATCCATCCATCCATCCATTTATCCATCCATCCATCCATTTATCTATCCATCATCTATCTATCTATCCATCCATCCATCTATCTACCTACCTACCTACCTACCTACCTACCTATCTATCTTTGGAGTCAGGTTCTCATGCATCTCAGGCCAGCCACTGACATCATGTAGCTGAGGGTAGTCTTGAACTTCTGCTGATTACAAATGTCTACCACCTCACTCAGTTATGCAGTACCTCAAACTGAACCCCAGGCTTTGTGCAAGCTAAGCCAAGCACTCCCCGAGCTGAGCTACAACCCCAGCCTGAAGCTCATTCCCGAGCAAACATTTCTTGAGCCGTCTCTATGTGTCACCAACAGTGCAGAGAATGCTGTGAATCGAATCTCCTGGCATTCAGTCTTTGAACTCAAAGGTTGACAGAGGATATCGACATAGACACAAGAAAATTCAACAACAGCAGGAACAAACTCGTGTGTCCATGGCACTCACCACAGGAGGCCACGGGAACCAGCCTTCAGAGCCTCTTACCGCCACAACTGTGCTCACTAAAGCTCCCTAGCTGAGAGGACAGCCACTAATGAAGAAAGGAGCAGCACCATATGCTACTTTATGACTCGATATGGTGATGAGGATTAAATCCAGGGGCCTTGTTTGGGGCGAGGGTGGGGGTCAAGTTCTCTACCACTTAGCTAGCAGCTCCAATGGTTTTGTTTTTGGTTTGATTGAATGATTTTTAGAATAGCTATGCAATCTATTATAACTGACTTATAAGAAAGCTGGCTGAATTGGCAAGTAACAGCAAATCACAGCGATTACACTACAGACTTCAGAATCCCCAAGAGGTCAAGTTGAAACAGACTGCCTTACTGGGCTCCCCTTCTGCATCTGTAGACCTGGTACTGGCAAGAAGCTTCATTCTAGCAAGTTCCCAGGTAATTGGGATGCTACCGGAGCAGGGACCACACTCTGACAAATGCTGACCCAGAAAATCATTTAACTGGAACTGGAAACAAAATTATAATAGCACTAACACAATTATACTAATATAATTGAATCCACATGCCTTATGGTCTTATGTTTAACTTTTGAGGGGTATTTTTTTCATCCACAAATAAATGTTTATACAGATTATAAAAGTTATGAGAGCCACAGATTGCCGGGCAGTGGCGGCACATGTCTAAGGCACACGACTACTTCCCTTTACTGGGAAGTGGAGGCAGGAAGATCTCTAGGTTTGAGGCCAACCTGGTTTACAGAGTGAGTTCCAGGACAGCCAAAACAAAAATGCCTTGAAAATAAAAATGAAACAAAACAGAAACATTGGTTCATCCTCTCACCGAAATTTGTAAAAAGAAAAAAAAAAAACTACAGAACACAAAAGGATTGGTAGCTGTAGAGGCCTAGAAAACACTACTTCAAAGTTAGATACTTCCGTTTAGAACTTGCTTTCTTGTCTCAAAAGAAGCAATGGTAATCGGCTAAGCTCTAAATAAAACCTCCTGTGTGAAGAAAAAAAATCAGCCCCATATTTCCTTAGAAATGGGATTTCCATCATGGAATCAAGTTTCTTGGTTCATAAACTCCCAGTGCAGAAGCCCCAGGCTCCCAAGGACAGCTAGAAAACAGCTGTCCGGGTAGGAAGCCTCCAACCTCAATGCCACAGACCTGGAATTTCAGGATTTATGCCATAGGTACACCACAGCTCCCACCATTATAAGCTCAGTCTTGTTCTTTTGGAGGTCAAGACACGATGCTCAGTGCTGGTCAAGGCAGGGAGCTTTAGGGGCCTATCAACCCAGTTTTGATATAAGTGGCATAAAGCCTGGAAATTTGAATTTGAATAATTGTTAAATGATCTCCCGTTACAATGAAAAGATCTACTTATCTATGCTGAGGAGTTTAAAGAAAAGTAATCTGAAAAGGGAGTTTTCTCCAAGGGGGTCCACTGGGGATACAAACCACTCTTAGGGTCAGCCTCCATGCCCAGCTGTAGATGGCCAACACCTAACAAACTCGACATTTGATGGCATTTAGGGGCCTCTTTATCTTATAATGTGCCAGGTACTGTGGCTTTAGATTTGTATTTTCAAGGGATTCCTGTGTACACAGATATTTGTGTCTCTGCATCAATAGGGATTTCTTGTGCTTTTCCTTTGACTCTTTGTCTTTTGTTTCTTTGTTTCGTCCTATTCTGATTTGTCTGGTTTTGCTTTATTTTATTTTGTTCTATTTTTCCTTAGATACCTGTTTGTTTTCTAAGTAGAAGCAGGGTGTGGATTTGGATAAGAAGGAATATCTGCAAGGAGCTGAGGGACAGGAACCATAATCAAAACAGAGTGTATGGAAAAGTATTTCACTAGACAGTGGTGGCGCATGCCTTTAATTTCAGCACTCTGGAGGCAGAAGCAGGAGGATCCTTGAGTGCAAGACCAGCCTGGTCTACAGAGCAAGTTCTAGGGCAGCCAGGACTACAAAGAGAAATCATTTTTCAAAAAAAAAAGAAAGAAAAATATATATTCAATAAAAGAAGAAAGTAAACAAATAATTAAAACTTTTTTGTTTTGTTTTTTGGGTTTTTTGTTTGTTTGTTTTGTTTTTCGAAACAGGGCTCCTCTCTAGCTTTGGAGCCTGTCCTGGAACTGGACCAGAATGGTCTCAGACTCACAGAGATCTGCCTGTCTCTGCCTCCCAAGTGCTGGGATTAAAGGCTTGCACCACCACTGCCCAGCAAAGGTAAAACTTTTATGTTACTGAAGTTGCAGTCACCTAAATATTTTAGTTGGTGGGTAATACAAACCATTTTGGTAAAAATAAAATTTAATAAAGATGATTTTAAATCACAAAAAGCAATCTTCTCACTAGCCTAGCCAGTTATTGCATCCATAATCAAAGAACCTTCCTTGTAAAGAAGAGAGAGGCTGATACAGAGACCCACAACTGGTCAAAAAGCAGAGAATATATGACCATTGGGTGGTAGTTCATCTACAACCCAACCTCTAGACCTAAGACTCAGAGAACATCATAGAAAGGGGCTAGAACTCAGGACCACGAGGGGTGCACCCACATACTGAGACAATAGGGATGATCTATCGGGAGCTCACCAAGGCCAGCTAGACTGGGTCTGAATAAGCATGGGATAAAACTGGACTCACTGAACATAGCAGACAATGAGGACTGCTGAGAAGTCAAGATCAATGACACTGGGTTTTGATCCTACTGCAAGTACTGGCTTTGTGGGAGCCTAGGCAGTTTGGATGCTCACCTTACTAGACCTGGAAGGAGGTGGGAGGTCCTTGGACTTCCCACAGGGCAGGGAACCCTGATTGCTCTTTGGGCTGATGAAGGAGGGGGACTTGATTGGGGGAGGGGAAGGGAAATGGGAGGTGGTGGCAGGGAGGGGGCAGAAATCTTTAATAAAGAATACTGTAACATAAAAAAAAAGAAAAGAAAAACTGTAAGAGGATAGTGTCTTCTCGACAGATGAGGTTAGGATAGTGTCTTCTAAACAGATGAGGTCTGGTGGTGGTGTCTTCTAGACAGACAGGGAAGCTGCACTTATAAAATCTCATCTCAATCAACTACTCGCCTAAACAAGACCTTCATGGTGACCACATCAGTTGCCTTGCCAATGTTGAAGAGGTGAATTTCTCAAGGCCCCAACCCTAGATGAAGAGCTACAGGTAATCATGGCTCCTGGGAGGAGGAGAATTAGTTTTCACCACAGATGAACCCCCTGATAGATGATCAATCCCAAGTGGCTAGTTCTAAACACATGCGCATTTCAGCAACACTAAATTGACTCAATAGGAGATATATGTGCATGTCCTTGTCTGTGTCTGTGTGTGTTTGTACCTGTGTGTGTATCTGTGTCCATGTCCATGTGTGTGTGTCTGTGTGTCTGTTTTCATATCCATGTGTGTCCGTGTCCATGTTGTGTGTGTGTGTGTGTGTGTATGTGTGTGTGTGGCTGGTGGCTGATAATTACAGAAGAGGTAAAGAATTTGAGAAGGAATGGGGGAAACAGGACAAGTTGAAGATAAAAAGGGGGTAAAGTTATAAATACAAATGTGTGAACTATCAAATATTAAAAGAAAAACCAATTTTCTGTTTTCAAGAATTGATACCATGCTCACTAATTTTGAAGTTTATTAGACTATGTTCTCCAGGGTTTATTAGACCCTGTCCTCTAAGGCTGAAGCCTCTCGGGTGCACACACAAACGCCCCACAGATACTCAAAGCAAGACGAAGTCCTATGAAACAATATACACATTATTACGATACCTGGTTAATGAATCAGTTCCCCCAAAGAAGTCAGACGAGATTCAACATTAGCAAACACTCCAGTAAGTGATGACGTCCCACGGTGCCCCTGGGTCACATGACATGTTGTTGCAGGGATGCTCCTGAGGTGCAGGATGCAGCGGGAAGAGGCCAGATGAGGGACCAGCTGCTCTCACCAATGACAGATTTCACAGTTCAATGACTTGATCACAAAACATTAAATATTGGAAGTGATGGAATTGCTAGGTAGTTTACATATAATGTTTCGATTCTACCCCCAAGTAAAACCCTCACTGTCAGCCAAAGGAAAGGACAAAGGTTAATTCTGATTTGTTGGGATCGCTTTCCCTCGGATTCAAATTACTTTCCACACCATGAAGAAATGAGCCATGTGACGGCTTAGAAAAGAAGTTGTCACCGCATCCCCCTCCCCAGGGGTGGAGACTTGTCTCAAATCTAAAGAGGTGCCCAAGTGACAAAATTCCTGACTTCAAAATTCTTCAAACTTCACCAACTTTATTCCATAAAAAAAAGAACACAAACAGCATTTTTTAAAAAATTTTTTTTAAAAAAAAAAAAACATAAACAGTCACTCACACGGGAAGCTTTTTGTCTCTCCTCTTTTCTCTTAAGAAGAACAGAGGTCAGGAGGGCTATCACTCTCCCCATAGACACTGGGCCAGCCTGTCATTTCAGGCCACAATCCCCACCTTAAACTAGCAGGTCACACCAGTTCCCATGTCTTGCTCCCTCTGGCCTGCTCTCCTTGTGCCTTGCAGGGAAGACCTCCAGGCCCCCTCTCTCGAACCCTTGCTAAGGGTGTCTTGTCACTTCTCCCCAAAAGAGTTTCAGCCCTCTCTTAGCCTGCAGTAGAATCTCCAGCCATGGGTGCCTCTCCCTCTATGGCCCACTCCCAATCCACATCTTTTCAGACTTGCAAAGCTCAACTCAGTTACAAAGGCTCTAAATGAACCTGGCTAACTGATTAGGGATCCCACCAGTAACTGGAAAGGATTGCCGGGAGAAAAATTGCAGGTCTATACATCATTTGGCTTAAAGTCACAGCAACAACAAGGATAATAAACCTTGAACTTGAAACACCCACAGAGTGTGTATAAACCTACTCCCAGCCCCAACTTTGAACTAAAGAGATATAATTGAATTATCAATATTACTTCATTGGACCCCAGACTAAGAACAACGAAAATTAATTAATGCAGGAAAAGGAGAAGTAATTCTGTGAGCTGAGAAATCCACAATAGTACCATGGGTTACGCCATGTTTCTCTGGAGGCATCCCCACACCTCCCTGACCATCGCAGAGAGGCCACGCGGCAGCTCTCCCACTCAGCCCAGACTCACTCCAGTGAAATCCAAACAGATTTTAAGCTCATTATCTAATGACTTAGAGCTTTGGCCGTTGGGTTTTTTTCCCCCATTGTATTTTGTTTCTATGAAATATCGCATTCTTTTCTCTGTTATTGCCAGCTGCACATTCAGGGTCCATCTGTCTAAGGCATTTAAAACCAATACAGTTTTCCCCCTGGGCTCTTGATACTGTTACCTTCTGGTTGTATCAGGTCTTCCTGGAAGTAACTGGATTTTCTATTTAGAGAAAAGCAAACAACAACGCGAACACTTCGCGAACTGTCTGCCGAGTGAAGTAGGGGAGTTTATCCAAGGAAGCCTTTCCCATTCTTAATGGTTTTCTGTAGCTCCCCAGAAAGATTTTCCTGAGGTTGAGCATGATATTCAATGCCTTGGACACCCATGCTTGATGTTAAACTAATCAGAAGCATAAGCAGGTCATGCTTTAGGTCACGCTTTCCATATTCAGAGGCGGGAAAGGGACAGCGGCCACCTGGCAGGGACATCCTCGGCTCATCTCACCCTGCCCCTATGCTAAAACACCACCAGGTTTTATTACCCAGAGAGGGTTCACTCTTACCTTTGTTGTTATTTGTACTTCTCTGTGAGTCACAGATAATGTGTCTACCTTTTGTCCTTGGTTTTAGCTTCACAAGTACTACAGGACTCCTTCAACATTGACCTTTCCCTGCTTCAAATTATGGGGAAGATGACATCGTCCCGTCAGACCTCTTTGCCTCCCAGCACACCCCAGTTCCCATGTGCGTGTCTTCTCCTCCCCCCCTACCATCCCACAAAGTAAGTGAGAAAGTGATGCCATTGTTCATTTCTCAAACTGAAAAACTCAACGTTACAAAACAGATATTATCAACTCTATGCAGATGAAGAGAGATGGAGAGTCATGGGTGTGAAGCTACTGGTTCAATACTTCATCAAGATTTTACGATTGACTGGTAAAATTTAAATTCCTTCTAGATTTTAATGCTACGTGTTAGGGTGGAGAGGGGGGGAAAAGGAACCTAAGAAATGTAAAATATTTACTATCTATAATTAAAGAGAAAAAAAGCATACAAAGCTGATATCCTATAAAGACCATGAGAAAGGAGTGTTCAAAAACATTGTTTTAAAAGTTATTAAACATTTGCTTTATTTTTGAGTGTGTGGTGGGGTATACACACGCGTGAATGCTGTTAGTGTTAAAGACGGCCAGAGGGCACAGGAGATTCCCCGAAACTTGAGCTGCAGGAAGTTCTAATCATTCCAGTGTGAGTTCTGGGAACTAAATTTGGGTCCCGTGCAAGAGCAGAGTAATATCTCAACTGTGCTTCCAGCTTCTGCTCAGATAATTTTATACTATATAAAAACTAACATAAGAATATAACATATAAATATAACTAAGAATGCAAAACATGCCAGATACTTGCTATCTAGCTCCCTAACTGGAAGAATGGCACAGGAAACCACAACAATAATTTAAAGATGTACAAGCAAAATGTACGAGTTTTGTCAAGACCAGATCTTGTCTCCTTTCCTCGGGGTCTCATCCCAAGCATGATTCATAACCGAATCTGATGTAGTTGACCAATGGGAGTGCGCAATCCGCACCCAGGAAGGCCTCTCCCCAGGCATGCCCACAGGGTGCCTCTCTCACGATCCTTCAAACTCCATCGCAGAAGTGACAGGCAATTCCTTCTACCATTGATGATGAAAGCAAGTTATAAAGCCAACCCCACACACTCGATAAAGAGATGACACGGGATAGGGTCTGTGGGGTAAATTCTTAGAACCTTAGACCTCATCATCTTCCATCTCAAATCAATTAAAGATAAGATGCATGCATGCAAGTAACCAAAGATTACCAAGAAGACAAATACTAAAGACGGAAAGAGAAAAACCAAAGGGGAAGCAACAGACCCATAACTCTCTAAGAACTGGGGCTGACTCTGAGACCCAGACTTTGAAAGCTGTGTGTTTCTTTATCCACTGACTGAGGACAAACAGTGAAAAACTAATAAGTCTGGTAGATAACTAAAAAAAAAAAAACCATAATTAATTTACCTTACTATAACCCCACATTGTTCTTCCAGGCACAGCAGTACACTTGGACCTGAGCTTCTCATTTTGTTAGAAACATTAGGAAACCAGACAAATTACAGGAACTCGAGAATCCAGGGTAGCTGACAAGAGGCAGCACACAGCTGTCATTCCCAAACCAGAGGAAACATCCCTGATCTGGTCACCCTCAAAGTATCCAAGCCACACGATCCCACAGATGAGATGAAAGGCCCATCACTCCTAGAAAAACGCAGAAACCATGGGCAGTTTACCCATGTCCCTTCCCCTAAGCCCAGCCCATAAGGATGCTGTGGAAGGTCGGATGATGCTGGACAGAAAGCAACGGACTTGAGAACTCAGCACCATAGGAAGTAAGCCTACACCCTCTTGTGAATGGAGTCCTGACTTCAATCTTCAAGGTCACACGCTGGAAACACAACACTAATAAATAATCCAGGTAGAGTGGTCAGAACCTCACATTCTTGGCACATCCAGCGAGACCCATGGGAAACTGACCTAGTTAAACGCTAAGAGCATTTTATCCAAATAAATCGTGGTAATGAAACCAGAGTGACAGTTCCGAAATCTGAATTATTCTTCGCTAATTTAAAACTGCACTGTTAATGCTCAAAATGTTTATTAATCAATGTAAGATAATTTATGTTGCAGATAGGGTCCATGTAATGGATCCAAGCCTTTTGTTAAGCTCAAGAAAATAGATGGGGTTTGTCCTACTTCTTCTACCAAAAAAAAATTTAAGATTTAAACAGAATTCCCCATATTTCCTTTTTATAGCAGTACTCCTTGCTTGCCAAGTAGGTAATACTTCACCAGCAAAGTTCCAAAAGAGCTTCGATGCCCCTTTCCTGTATCCACAGTTGTTAGATGTCAGTGTTTAACCCAAAAAGAAAGAATAATGTTTCAAGTTTGTCACCACGTTTATTAAGGTTGTATGAGGTTGCTGGCGTAGAAACAGCAAGACATCTCAACGGGGAAAGGCACTGCCAACAAGCCTGCTGACCCGGGTTCAGTCCTAGAACCCACACAGTAGAAGGAGAGTGCCAACTCTGTGTGAGCTGTCCTCTGACAGACACATGGGTCGTGGCACGTGCACACGACACATAACGTGCACATGACATAAAACAATAAGAAATATAAATTCTAAAAAGTTAGGATTGCTGGTTTGAAAAAAAATGAAAAAATCTACCAGAGGTCGTTCTAGTTACACACAGAGAGACCATTCCAGCTACACACAGAAACCATTCTGGTTACACACAGACCCTTCCAGCTACACACACAGACCCTTCCAGTTACACACAGACCCTCCCAGTTACACACACACAGACCCTCCCAGTTACACACACAGACCCTTCCAGTTACACACACAGACCCTCCCAGTTACACACACACAGACCCTCCCAGTTACACACACACAGACCCTCCCAGTTACACACACAGACCCTTTCAGTTACACACACAGACCCTCCCAGTTGCACAGACCCTTCCAGTTGCACACACAGATCCTCCCAGTTACACACACACAGACCCTTCCAGTTACACAACACAGACCCTTCCAGTTACACACACAGACCCTTCCAGTTACACACTCAGACCCTTCCAGTTACACACGCACAGACCCTCCCAGTTACACACACAGACCCTCCCAGTTACACACACACAGACCCTTCCAGCTACACACACAGACCATTCCAGCTACACACACAGACCCTTCCAGTTACACACACACAGACCCTTCCAGTTACACACACATGCCATACTATTTGCACACAGACCCTTCCAGTTACACACACATGCCATACCATTTGCACACACAGACCCTTCCAGTTACACACACATGCCATACCATTTGCACACACAGACCCTCCCAGTTGCACAGACCCTTCCAGTTGCACACACAGACCCTCCCAGTTGCACACACAGACCCTTCCAGTTGCACACACAGACCCTTCCAGTTGCACACACAGACCCTCCCAGTTACACACACACACAGACCAATCTTTCTAATTTGGGATGACTTTTACAAAGAGAAAATCTCAAAATGTGAGCATGAACCTAGAACTCACTCTGTCCATAGCTCATGCTGTGCTGCCGCACACTCAACTCATCTCTTGAATAAGGAAAATGTCCAGGGCTAACATGATACCGTATCATATTCCTTAATAACTAAACATGTTGCATTTTTTTCTTTCCTAAACCGGGACTCATCACTTAGTCGGGACAGTGATTTAAAACATAGAAGCTTTTCTCACAAAAAAATGATAAAATAATGAAGCTATTGAAGAAAATATTAGCCAATATTTGCTAGGACTTGATAGAAATACCAATTTTAATCAATATTAGTAAATTTACCACAAGGAAAAGGTAAATATATTTCCAAACAGAATAATTCACGTATTTACATGTTCCTAGGAAAAACTGAAGAGAAATAGGTACATGTAGTTACAAAAAATGCATGGTTAAAATACTTAAAGCCAATCTTAAATATCATTTGTAAGGCAAGCAACTTTTCTGCAAAAAAAATGTGTTTTATTATATATTTTTCACTTTTTCTTTTATTGAAAATAGGTTTTCTTCTCTTACAATATATCCTAATTATAGCTTCTCCCTCCCTCTCATCCCTCAAGTTCCTCCCCACCTCCCTTCCTCTCCGGATCCTTTGCTGTCTCTCATTAGAAAAGAGCAGGCTTGTCAATCAAAACTGTTTTAACGTCAGTCACATCCTCAGCTGCTTCATAAGCATTTGCAGATATTCATGCTGGTGCTGGTATCCAGTATCATGATCCCCGCCGCCTGATGACATCATCCGTCCCACGTTCATGCCACGGACAAACGCTGAAGCTGCATAGCCCTTTAGTCACTGGTGGCGTGTAATGCCTGGCAGGTACCCGTTTAGATCAGTCTGACGAGGTAGTTCATTGGAACGCGTGGCACTGCCAGCCGGGGGCAGAGCCTCATCTGTCTGCTCTCCTCCTTGGTGGCCATGTGTTCTCTCGTTAGCTGCCTCACACGAGAAGAATTACTCAACGTAGGCAGTCCTCCAGCTGCACATTCTTACACAATGACCAGAGATTTTCTTCTTGTTTTACATACATGTTTTGTGAGCAGTAACTTCACAGTTTCGTGTTTGGGGATGTTCTTCCAGCTTATCTAGACACAACCCATAAAACAGCCAAGAGTCAGCTGCGTAGCAACATTGCTGAAGGCCTCAGACCCAGTTACATGTTGCCCTACAGAGGAAATTTTAATCATTTGATTTTAAAGCCATTACATGATCTTCTCGGAGCGTCTGTGCTATGCAGAGCCCCCTAAAGCAGATTTTCTTCTGCAAAATTATTCTTTCGGCTGGCCAACGCTTGACAATGACCTTGAAATGTATTCATGGGACGCCTTTTCATTATAAATGTTTTCATTATCTTTCTCAACGGCCATGCAGGGTAGGGTTTCATTCGCTCTCAAGTCATGCACTGATGGAATATCGTTTTAATTTATGTTATAATAGCATCCAGTTAAACAAGACATGGTGAGTCCATCCCATAGTGATGTTTTATTGCTGCTGACACAAGATTCCCCTTATTCCATATCCACAAAGTCGTCCACTGCACTTATCCACTGAATCTACGTCTACCCACGCACGCACTCTTTCTAGGACTCATCTCCACCCGTTTAGAAGCCCGCCTCTCTGCCTGCCGCTATGAACTAAACCAGCAGCTGTTCGTTAGGCAACACGTGCACCAGGCGTTGCTCCTCTAGTAACAACAAAGCAGGGCTCATGCTGTTCTGAAGTGACTCCCAGTCTAACGGAAGGGAATAGAGTGCAAAAGAATAATCATAACACAAGCTCAGAAGTGAAATAATGTAGATACATACCTCCTTATTCAATTCCTCCTTCACGGATGAATGAACTGACTTCCCCACATCTTACAAACACACACAGCGTAAGACGACAGAAGTTAAAAAATTAGGGAACCAGGATTGGGAAAATCATAAATTCAATGATAAAGCAAAAGTCCAAGAATCACACACACATACAGCTGTTGGAGATGCAAACTGGCTGTCTCTACACAGAAAATTCAGCAGCATCTAGCAAAGTGCATACATTTTCTAGGCGTGTGTTATGAAAAGAACCTTGACCTCGCAGCCAGGGTCCTAAAAATTTGTCTTAGTTACATCGCATGAATAAAACAGGACGTGTATAAAGCTGTTACCATGCACACTTTCCTGAGAGCAGAAGGTAAGAAAGAAGGCAGCGAGGTCTGGTTAAGCTGCATATTCTACTCAGCGGAAACCTTCCAACGCAGAACACTGAGGAAGGACTCTGTAAATGGCGCTGGAAATCTCAAGGTTCAGCTCCAGAAAAAGAGGGTGGGGGGTAGGGGTGTCAAGAAGAGGACAAGAGCAAGTGAGCGGGAGGGAGAGGAGAGGGAGATCCCTCTGTGAAGGAGAAGAAAAGGACAACAATATACTTGATCCAGTTTTACCAACAAGAAGAGATGCTTCCCTGGCATACACTCAGCAGCCTCGATCATACACGCAGTATTTTATTTCCTATTGCTACGTTCTGTTTTATGAGTCTACATGCGAGTGTACATTTACAGACTTTCTCTGTGTATTGGTAGCTGTGTAATGTGTTTAGAAATGTGACCCACATTCTTGCACTTTGCACTTAAGACTGTTTGACTGTTCAGAGCCTTCCACAGAGCTAAACGGACCTCAAGATTCTGTGGTTGCTCTTCTATTTCTATTTATTAAAATGCCATGGAATGTTGGTGGTGATTGCAATGACCTTTACAGTCCGGGGAAGTATAGACACTTTGAGAGCGTTCTTTCAGTTTCTTTAAACTGGAAGTGCTGGGAAAGAAGGAAGGGAGAGAAAGAGGAAAGGAGGGAAGAGGTACATGAATTAACTTCATTATGGTCATTTCACAACATATGCACAAACTTAAATATAAAGCTCTATTCTCAAATATGTACAGTTTCAACTTGTCAACTGCACTTAGAGAAAACTCGGGAAGATGGATAGACAGACAGACAGACAGACAGACAGATGACAGACAGATAGATGCTTGGGTCTGCATAAACAATAGCTGAGCTTGTCATACTTGCCTTGAATGTACAGGCCTTGAGTTAGAGCACTACACACACACTCACACACTCACATGTAGATGTACATCACTATTAGAAACGATTTTCTGAAGGAAGCCAGCAAAGGTAGGTGTGCAAACAAATCCAGCAGCCAGTTCCTTTCTTTGTTCAGAGCCTATGCATGTGTGTGTTCCTGTGGTTGAGGATGTATATCTCTGTGTGTGTGTGTGTGTGTGTGTGTGTAGTGAACGAGGGCATGCGCAGGAAGGTCAGAGGTCAGCCTCCGAGTGCAGAATGCTGCTCAAGCCATCATCCACCTTGTGTTTGAGACACAGTGTTCACTTGGCCTGGTACTAGCTATCACGCCAGGCAGGATGACCCATGAGCCTCTGTCTGCTTCCCTGGTGCCAGAATTAAGAACACACACCAGCAATGACAACTACCCTTTCTATGTGGGGGCCAATTTAGATTCTCAGGCTTGTACAGCAAGGACTTGACGGCGGAGCTACCTCCCCAGGGCAATATTTAATCTTCTATTTTTGCGTTCTACACTGGGGCATCATAAATGTACTGCCTGTCTCGGGAAAATCTTACAAACAAGAATACACGCAGCACACAGCCGACTGTAAACAGCAGAGAACTGTAAACAGCTGGCTCGGTTCCCAGCTTCCTGGATGCTGCATCGTATGGAGCAGTGTGCTGTTACAGAGGTGCAGTTTTTAAACCTTTCAAACCTTTCCCCCAGTGGGGAGACCGAAGATAATCCCCCCACTGTGTGTCTTCGTTAGCTGGCTGGTCTGCGGTGTCCTGGCTTCATGAGGTTCAGCTGCCGCTTGTTTTCCTACACCCTCCAATTTAACCAGAGGGAATCCAAACCTCTGACCAGAGTCTTTGATATCCACAGGGCCCATTTGCCTCCTCCCTCCAACATCACCGGCCTTCCCTTACCCTTCAACATAACCTGCGTTAGTGCCCAGATACTCTTTTTCCTCTTGTTTTCCGCCATCCCCCACTGCCACCCCAGCAGCAGCAGCAGCAGCAGGGTCATCTCACCATTCACTTGTGGCTGTAGTGTGTCCATCCTAGACAAGGCCTCCCTCCCCACCAAGACCCTTCACACTGCACTTAGGCCCAGCATGCCACACCACCACTGCGCCATCCTAGCTCCACCACTGCGCCATCCTAGCGCTCCACCACTGTGTCGTCCTGATGCCCCTGATGCGGGGCAGATCTGGCAGGGAAAGCAAAAACTTAGCATGCAATGAGACCCTGGGTTCGAATTCCACCCACCCCAACCTCCCTCCGAAATTATGCTCCCCAGCTACATCACAGTGGTAAAAAGAAGCCTGCAAACGAGTTTCATTTATTGGCCCAGAATTTAACGTTTTTTATTTATTTATTTTTGTTTATTTGCGTGCAGACTTGATCTCATAACTGTTGCCATGTGGCTTAGGAAACACTGGGTTGCTTAGAAATTACACAGTGAAGCTATTTGAAGTTCACAGTCTGCCACAGCCCCTTTCTGTGTCTGAATGGTTCCGCAATCAAATCAATTACACTGACAAAGGTTGTTCCCTATTGTTTACGTCTGCTGAGGCTCCTGAAACCCATCTATTCCAGCAGATGTCTGAAATGAATTCTACATTTTTAAAGAAGCGGTTTTTGATAATACCGCTTTCAGGGTAACTGGTGTGAAAGGCGTCCTGCTACCCAGCCCACACCGGGCATCCCTTTACTTCAAGGTCAGCTGTGAAGGGAGTTATGCTTCTAATTGAGTTAGAAATGGTTGGTCTTCCTGTCTCATTGGCTGTCCTCGGTCGCTGATAATTTCTACCTCTCAGTTAATAAATCCAGGGTCAACCATCATATCCACTGGTCCTCCTGAGACAACCCTCCCAGGGAACAGACCCTCCGCCTCCCCCCACCTCCAGCTGAAGCTGCAGCAGGAGCACACAAACACTTGATCCATCTTTTCCATTCCCTAAACTTTAGAAAATGCTTCAAGGCTGAGACTGAACTTTTCCCTGGAAGAAATCGTTCTTACTAATGAAAATCTGTGCCAAATCCCCACAAAGAGTGCAGCAGGAAAAATTGCTAGCGGAGGCAGAAAAGGGAACCGCCCCAGTGCACACTTGCACACACACACACACACACACACACACGCACACGCACGCACGCTCACATACACACAATGCTGCAGGCACTGGTAGCATGAAAATACAGTGGGATCCTGTTTTAACAACAGGATCATGGAGTCTACCACAGAGGACACCACATGCCTCATGTCCTGTGAGTCTCTACAAAAACAACCTGCTATTTCGAGCACGGCTTTGGGCAAGAAGGTGGTTTGCATTGCAGGGAGCTATTAATTAACATGACAGCAGCTCTGAGCAGCTCCTTGGCCAGTTGTCAACAGTGTCACACATATGTAAACAATCCGCGGTTTTAAAAGGCTCTCTGCTCTTCTAGACTTCATCCCCTTGACAATGATCATAACTCCCTGTCCTGAGTTCTCTTCCAAGTCCCACATTTGTGATTAGTGGAGAGTCTGAAAGCAATGTTCTCTCCAATCGCCTCTTCCCACATCTCTCCATAATAAAAAGAATTCTAGAAAAGAACCGCGGTATATTCTTAAGGACAGGGGACACCACTGTCAACTCACCTTACCTGTAACCTTAGCCAATCTAAACCTGCTGAAACCCCCGAACATCTGCCTACATCAGATGCTGAAGGTGCATTTCTAATAATTTATTTTTTTAATTTTTTTTTTTTTGGCAATGGGTTAGAAGCTTCCTGGTTTTCTCCCTAAAGCTTTAGCACTGACAGGAAATATTTTGTTAAGATTTATTACAAGAGAAAGGCTTTTACTCTCTCACTAAAAGATTGAAAATTAAATCCATATCACAATATTTATTTTAGTAAGTGGCTAGCACTGGCAGAAGCAGAGAGACTTTGTTTATGGTTTTGGGTCCCCCCGTTTGCGGGCTTTCTTTTCTTTTAGCATATTTTTAATTGAAATATAATCACAACATTTCCCTCTCTCGGTTTTCCTGCCCATTCTTCCCATGTATTCCCCTTACTCCCTCACAAATTCATGGCCTTTTTTCTTAATTATACATACACACGTGTGCGCACACACACACACACACACACACACACAAATGCAACCTGCTCGTTCCTGTAAGTGTTCCTTGTATGACATGTTTGCAGAGCTGACCACTTGGTACTGGATAATTGATTAGGGGGCTGATCCCTGGAGGAGACCAATTCTCCCTCAGCAGCCCTTGGATGTCTGTAGTCTTTTGTTGAGGGGTGGGACCCCGTAAGACTTCGCCTCTCACATCATCTGTCCATTGCTGCTCTCGTTGCTCCGGTCTTGTTTAGGCAGCCATACTACTGAGGTATCATGAGTCTAGCTTCCCTGTCATTTCTGGTCCTCTGGCTCTTACATCTTTCTGCTCCTACATCTGTGATGTTTCATAAGCCTTGGGGTTTGGGACTTCGATGTATCAGCTGGGCATGGGAACCTCATGATTAGTTGCTCTCTAAATTTTGACCAGTGTAGCTTTTTTGTTATGGTCTCTGCCTGAAATGTGAGGATACTCTGAATCATGGCCTTAGGCATTAAAACTAATACTACACAACAACTACGTACGACTTAACAACGGGGACAACAACGGGACGTTAAAATCCATGTTACACAACAACTACATACGGCTTAACAACGGGGCGTGTCCAAGAGACGCGGAAAACACAAAGCAAAGACGCTTGCTGCTGAGGGAACATAGTACTTTGCTCTATATTCAACTCTCTCTCCCCGTCCCCCGCCCCGTGTGTATGCATATACTGTAAAATAATCATAAAAGTATAACACAATACATTACATAATACATGCACAACCAGTAGCATAGTCATTTCATCTTGCCAAGTACTGCCAGAGTGCTGCAACACAGTTGGATCTGCTCTAGTGCCACGTGATGGTAGAATAGCGTGGTTGGCAACACATCACTAACCACAGTGAGGAACACGGCGCATGACGCTGTTACAGATGAGGTCGTGTCACCAGACAACGGGAACGCTTCAACTCCATTATAATTCCGGTAGTAATTGAGGTTGAAGATCACTCAACGAGTATGAAAGTTTTTAAGACACAAGCTAACTCATTTTCATAATGACCTCAAGCTCACGTGAGTCAAGGAACACTACCAGGAAGGAATGTTGCTTCCAATTCAACTGTGATGGGGAAAGCTATCACAGCCCTTGTTTGGCCTCCCAGCAGCTCAGCCACTGCTCCAGAAATCCCACATTCACAAGGATCGACAGACAGCCTTGCAGTGCAGGTGGGGATGCACACCAACCTCAGTCCAGAGCCTGGGCCATACCCTCTGCTGCCTGCACCCCAGAGCAGGGAGCACTTCCCTGTGGGCTGCAGCAGATTGAGCAGAGGCTGCTGTCTGGTCCCTTCACTCCAGCAGCAAGGAGAGAAGGTCCTTACCGTTGGGAGTATGGTCAGTGCAGAATATTGCCAGCATCCAGTGAAGATAGAGGACCATTGATATCCAGGAGACACTGGGACACTTTATAGTGCTAACTGAGGGTCATCAGACAGAGTCTACGGTAATGTTAGGAGAGACAGGGGTTCAAGGTTCTTTGAAAGGAAGAGCTCCTAGCCATATCACTTTGGCCAAGAAAGAAGTTATCCATGGACTGGAGACTCGGGAGCGTGCAGAAGATAGAGCATGTGATCCCTAAACCACTTGTGTCAGCAGAGTGTGGGTTCCACCCTTCTCCTTATAGGCTTTCTCGGGACAAAACAGCAATAAATCAGAGTCCTAGGGGAACCGTTTCTAGATAGGATAAAACTTATGGAAGGCAAAGGCCCAATAAGCCCAAGGCCTGTAGGATTAGTTTCCTTGGGTGGCCACAGTAAAACAGCCAAAATTAATCAGTCTGAGACAGCATAAATGTATTCTGTCAGTCTGTGTGTACAAGAGAGAGGTGGTTGTACGCTCACAAATGTACAAGTGTAGGTGCAAGCACAGACACCCACGAACGATGCCAAGTGTCCTGCTCTATCATGCTCCATCCAATCATTCCAGGTTGGGTTACACCTGAGCCTGGAACCAGGCTGGCAGGCAGAAAACCCGGGTGATTCTCCCATCTCTGCCTATCACAGCTCTGGAATTAGAGGTATTCTTGGGACCACACAAGACTTCTAATCTTGCCCTGCAGAGACCATACCAGACTTTTGACCTGTGTCTGGGCTCTGAATTCAGGGTCCCCTCCTTCCCAGCAAACGCTCTCTCATCTGCTGAGTCATCTGCCTAGCAACCTCATTCAGTGACTCGTGCCATAAGTCCAAAATAAACTATCCGCAAGGCTAACCCATCTTCTGGGGCAGTGTTCTCAGCCTCTAGGTCTCAACCACTCGGAGGCCAAATGACCTTTTCACAGAGGTCTCCAGGGACCATTGGAAAACACGGGTATTTACTTTGTGACTCATAGCAGCAGCTAAATTACAGCTATGGAGCAGCAATGAAATAATTTTATGGCTGGGGTCAGCTCAGCATGAGGAACTGTCTCGGGCTACAGCATTAGAAAGCTGGAGCTCACTGCTCTAGAGGCTCTGAGGAAGTCTATTCACAGTTCTGGGCTTGTAGCAGCACGGATCCCCTTCTCCATCTTCCCCCGGTCTTCCTCTCTCAAGATTCTCTTTCCTTTGTACCATAATGCCGGTCTGTGGAATTACCCCGAAGCCAGTGTGATCTCATGTCTAGAGCCTTAACACAGACCTGCAAAGTCTCTCTTTCTTGATAAGGAGTTGGGATGCTGGAGATGAGTTATGATAAATAGTAGAAGAATTCCAGGGTGCTGAACAGACACTGGTTCCTCCAGGTGGATGCTGACATCTACCCGGGGACTGCCCTTAGTCAAGTACAATGCTGTGCCCCTTCCTAAGGGGCAGTCCCATCAGCTGGCTGCAGACAAATGGGAAACCTCTTTCCAGCCAAAGAATTTTCTAAAGGAGAAGCCAAGGTCACTGCTGTGTCTGTAGTCTGTATGGTGTTCCAGCAGCCTCTGAACCCAGCCCTCCTGATCAACAGGCTCTCTTTCAGGTGCTGCTCCCAAGAGCAGTTTTCTTTAAGTTATAAATCAGCAGAACAATGGCTTATATTTTGTTACCATTTATATTATTCTGACATTCCAATTATAATAAAATTAATATATTACTACTTTTTAAAGCCACTATCTCCTTAACCTAATTGACAAATTAGCTAATTTTTTTCAGCAAGGGAGTGAAATAAGTGGCTTCTATATTTCTTAGAAATATCAGAGAGGGGGCTGGAGAGGCAGCTAAACAGTTAGGAGCATTTCCTGTTCTTCCAAAGGACCTGAATTCTGTTCTTAGCAACTATGCCACATGGATCACAGCCATCTGTACCCTAGCTCCAGGGCATTGGAAGCCTCTGGTCTCCATGGAAATCTGTGCACACAAGCACATATTCACCTGCAGATATATACTTACACATAACCTAGAAGAACAAGAACAAAATCTTTAAATTTCAAAGAAACAATCCTATCTAACTCCTGCAATACACACAAACACATTTTCTAAACTTAACACACCAAATTCCTCTAAATAAGAAAAGAGGGGGAAAAATGCCACTTACATAAGAGGCAAGGCATTTCAGGGTCCTAAAGTGTATGTCTCACTGACATATTAAAGGAACTCAACTGAGTTTTTCTTAGCAAGGCTATAAATTAATCCTCCGAGAGCAATATACAGAGAAGATACATTTAGCTGATAAGCTTAATGTGCCGAAACCTTAAAGGAATAAATTAGCCTCACATTTTGGATTTAATGCACCCATATCTGAAATTGGTTTTCTTCGGGATTGGTATGCATCACTCAGGACCAAAGGCAATCCCATCATTTGCTAGGACAAGAAGGGTAACACATCAGTGCAAGTGAAGAGAATGAATCCAGCATACGGAGGCCCTTGGTGTGGGAGGGACTTCTGTCTATGTGTGGCTTTTATTGGTTAGTGAATAAAGACACTGCTTTGGCTGACGGCAAAGCAGAACTTGTTAGGTGGGGAGAATTAAACTGAATGCTGGGAGAAGGAAGTCGGAATCAGTGAGAAGCTGTGTAGCCCCGCCCGAGATAGACACAGGAACTTTACCCGGTAAGCCACAGTCTCATCAAGACACACAGATTAATGGAGATGGGTTAATTTAAGATATGAGTTTGCCAGAAATACGATTAAGCTATTGGCCAAACAGTGATTTATATAATATAGTTTCTGTGTGATTGTTTTGGGAGTCTGAGCGGCCAGGGAAGGAACAAGTGGCCTCTTACAAGTGATCTCACACTACAGGTTCTTATATAGCACGTATCTTCAACCCAGGAATAGCCAGGCTGAGAACATTATCTGATGGACTTCCCAGGTATCTCTAGGAAAGAGCTGCAGCTTTTTAATAACCTAATGTTTTAATAATATAATGCCTTAGTGATATTATATTTTATCCCCAAATTACCCTTCAACATCTCTGTTATTATCCCATTCTCCCAATGAGTGAGGTTCTATGCATATATAATACACAATACATTCACATTTATATCAAAATGCTAATCAACAGGAAAATATGAATTGAACCACCATGAACTATTTCCTCACACTAGTAAGAATGGCTGTCATTAAAAATATCAAAGTAATCAAGTGCTGGACAGGTTGTAGGAAAGGAAAATTAATATTGATGTTATGGAAAACAATATGGAGGTCCCTCAAAAATTTAAGAAGAGTACTATAATATGATACAACAATGTCACTACTGGACATACATAATGTTTATACATATGTGCATCATGTGTTTGCCTAGTATGCCAAAGAAATATCTGAGCCTACATTTTATTGCAGCATTACTTATAGTAGCCATGAAATGGAAACAACCTGAGTGCCCTCTACTGTGGAATATACTTTAAAATGTGATATAGATGATAGATACATACGTACATACATAGAACATAGATACATAAATAGATGCACAGAGACATACATACATATATACATACATAGAACATAGATAAATACATAGAGAGAAACATAGATATATACATACATAGAAGATAGATACATAAATAGAAACACGGAGAGATACATACATACACAGAGAGATAGAGAGATAGATGATAGATAGATAGATATACCTAGATACATAGATAAATAGATGATAAATACATAGATACATAGATAGACAGACAGACAGACAGACAGATAGATATACAGCTAAATACTATTTAGCCACAAAAAGATTGTAATTTACAAGCTGAAAACTATAGCATTAAGGGAAATAAGCCAAGTACAGAAAGACAAGTGCTACCTGCTCTCACTCATATGTCGAGCCTAAAAAGTCAATCTTGAGCTGATAGAATGTTAGCCACCAGAGGCTGGGGAGGGTGAGGGCCGAGGATAGACAGGGAGAGCTTAGCAATGGTACCGAGTGACATTTGCACGTCAGCCAGGCATGTGGGTGTGCTGGTGCACATCCCTGACAATGGAGAACAATCAACTGCACTTCACAGCGAAGAAGAGGGTTTGGAATGTGCTTGCCATACAGAAACGGTGCTTGAGGAAACACACATGTTCCATCTGATTTATTTGAACATCACACAATGTACAAATGTGCTGAAACAACACACATGGCCACATTAATAATTTTTTTACTTCTTACGCATCCATCAAAAATCATATGCAATTTAAATTTTTTAAAAATTCAGAGCAAGTCAGAGCCCAGTGTCTCTGCACTCTCTCCACTCTCCGTCTCCCACTGAGCACATAACTATTAATAAGTCAATTCATATTCAGCTTAAAAGGTTTTGGGAAAGTGCTTCACGATACTGGCATCCCTCCAAAACCACACAGAAACTGCATCTCTGATGATTATTCCTTTGTTTTTAAAGTTTTTGAATTAGTTTATTTTTTTCAAGCTGAAGAATAGACAGAATCAACTTGAAAGCTAAAACATCACTGTCTCTGGAAGCACCCGGCCAACACTGTTCATCACAACGAGAGCTGTGCAGAGTCGGGAATAAAGGACCGAAGAGTGCATTGTTAACTTGAGGGATTTTAAAAAGCAAGAACACGCTGGTGACGGTTTTGCTAATAGGCAACCTTTGTGGCTTCATGCTCTTGACAACAGCAAAGAGGCCCTGACAAAGACTTTTTTTTTTTTTACATGAAATGAAAAGATCTGTCTGGAAATAAATTGCTTGCAACTACAGCCCCCCATTACCCCCTCCAAAAAAAAAAAAGATATTTACTTTCTCCCTGCCTCAAAAGGCTGGCGGCAGCCATTACAATGGCCATGCTGCCTGTCACAATGACACAAGAGTTCACACAGACTTTACAGTCACCATGTGAGACCCGACCAGAAGCCACCAACAGTCGTGAGGAGAACACTCTGCGGCGGATCATTTCATCTGATCGCTGAACAAATTTCCCGAGTACTGTGTACTAGGTATTTTAGGGAGCACTTACCAGTGAGCAGGATGCCAGCATCCCAGAAAACTAAACAGAGGCGAGCAAGCAGATGCAGAGCCATTGCCTGGGCCAGTACAGCTGAAGAGAGTTACTGTATATGATGTGCAGGTGTTTAGAAGAGAGACCGTGGGTTGGGGAGCATCGTATGATGAGGAAACGCTTCCTCAGGGGCGTGCGTGCATGCGTTGGGGAGCACTACATGACGAGGAAAAGCTTCCTCGGGGCGTGCGTGCGTGCGTGCATGCGTGGTGTGCGCGTGCGCTTGGATGGACCTGAGGAACTTGAACATGTTCCGCAAGTTTTCTAAGCCCCTGTGGAAGCAGTGAGTTTAAAGAAACAAGGTTAGATGAGGGAGGGGAGTGTGTGGCAAAGATAGTGGCAGCACATTCACAAGGTACGGGCCAGGCTCTCTCTGTCTCTCTGTCTCTGTCTCTGTCTCTGTCTCTCTCTCTGTCTCTGTCTCTGTCTCTCCCTCCCTCCCTCCCTCCCTCCCTCCCTCCCTCCCTCCCTCCCTCCCTCCCTCCCTTCCTCACGCCCTCATTTCCTCCCTCCCTCCTTCTCTCTCTCCCTTTCTGTTTCTTTTGTAGAGCTGGGTATTAAACCCAGGACCTTACCCATACAAGGCAAATACCCCATCACCAAACTACATCCCCAGTCATATATTTTTGCTGTTTATTTAGAAATAGGGTCTCCTGAAATTACCCAGGCTGACTCTGAACTCACTCTGTAGCCCAGGCAAGTCTAGTTCTCTGGCTTTAATCTCATGAATAATTTGGATTACAGTTGTGTGACACAGGCCTGACCGTGGCCCTGACTTCTGGTGGCTGTTTTGTGACATCAAGGTACAGTTCTTGCAGTTCCTACCCCCATGNAAAAAAAAAAAAAAAAAAAGAAAAAAAAAAGAAAAGAAAAGAAATGTTAGATGGATGGGGGGAATTTTGAAATTAATTTTACAAGCAGTGCAAAGCCTTGCAAAGTTTTAAAGGAAAGTGAGGTCATTGAAGCTGTGCCGCAGGAAGTTCTGAAAGACAGCCCCTGTCAACGAGACTGTCTGATGCGGGATAGGCGAGCAGCGCCCTGGGAAACAGTGACGAGGTATTTGCTTCCAGCGCCCTGACTTACCAAAGGACACAGAGCAAAGGAAAAGCAAATTTCGCTCTCTTTTGTTTTGTTTGTATTTTAGATAAGGTCTTATTATGTAGCCCGGACTCACTTCAAATGCATGATCCTCCTGTCTCAGCCTCCCGAATTCTAAGATTAGAAGCACGTATGAACACATTCAGCTTGAACTTCTCCTCAGATGAATGCTCCTCGGTGCATTAGAACTCAGTCTGCTTTCTTTCCAGAGCTTCTTTACATTTAAGCCAAGCTTGCTAAGGACCGATCTTCCTCAGTGAGCACGATGCATGGATTTACTATGTGACTCCATAAACCCAGATGTGATGGGGAATACTACCAGCTGGTTCAGGGAGCTGGCTCCTCTTTCTGCATTTTCGTGAAGGATTATCAATTCTCTAACCAAAATCCTAGAATTATACATACATGGAGTTACCTTTATTCTTGGGTGAAGCTGAAATAGACTTCTGGTGTGAATTCTTCAGCATTGACTCCTCGAGCACCCTGAGCCAACTAGCCTTCGCTGCTGCGGGTGCGTGTTTTTAAGTTCAAAGCATACTGAAGTCATTTGTGGCTTTAGGAGACTACCGAAACAGACGCTGGATGGAAACGCTTAAAGCAGCCAAGAGAGCACGTCTCCTTGGACATGACCAAACATTAGCTGATAAACTGCCCTTCCTGTCACCTCTCTCCTTCACACTGGACACTAGCAGAGACCATGGAAGTAAGACAGACGCAACCCTGGAAATGGGGTCCCACACAAGAAAGGTGCCGTAAGAAAATCTTCTTGTAAGCTGAGTCCAGGAAATAGGTCCGCCAGGGTTGAAATATTCTACTATTGTTTATGCTTAACATAACAGAGCTGACTTTGTATTATTTTTAATTCATACTTAAAATAATCTGTACTTCAAAGGAGAGTAAACTGTGCGCATGCCCAGAAGGCCCCCTCTTAGGGGCCAGACAAGCCAAGCTGAGTATAAACACTAACTTCCTCTAGCTTTCCAAAGGCAGAACTTGGAGGCATAGACTGCATGAAATGTCTCCAAGGAAACAACATGAAAGTTAAATTCCATCTAAGTCCATCTTACAGCAAGGCCACAAATAACGTTTAATATCTTCAAATCATGCCCACCATGTTCCTTAAAGCGGGCACAAAAGCCATTGTAGAACAGTCTGAACAAGAAAGCAAAATCTTTCAATGGTGGCAGACAACCCTTTGCAGGGAACAAAAGCCACCATCAAAACCCCAAGTGATGTGACATGCACTCTGGTCCTCCCTCTTTGCTGTTCTTCCTTGCTTTAGACACACACATGTCCTCAAAACATCATGTGACTGGCCCTCTCTCATCTGAAGACTGTGTCCAATGTCTGGCGTAAGCACTAATATCATCAATGCTAGTACCACACAACTAAAAAGTACTAAAAGCATTTAAAGGTAGGGAGTACAAGTTTTCATTCTTACAAAGAAAGCACACTTTGTAGCCAGAGGCCAAATATCAAGTATGATATGCAACATATAAAAGCATGCTGAAATGTATTCATATTTAATCAGGATAGTTTTTCTAAAGTATAAAATTATTTGTTAGGAATGATGTGTTGTTATACACACTGTAAGAAGGAATTCGAATGAGTTTTAATCAATGTCTTTTGTTCAGATAGTCAATTCCCTACAGTAAATATAATTTTTTTATGACTTTAACTTCATGCTCCAAATAGTATATATCAATAAACACTTGTTGAGAGAACTTATGACTGATACTATTAACGATGTCATCTTTCTTTAAAGGGAACCCCAAAGCACCTCTTCTCTTCGCCCCACTTTGACCCCTGCTTGGGAAGGAAACACTCTCAGAACAGCTAATAAAAATTTGACACAAGTTGACCACAGTCCTAAAATACCAAATGTTTTCATGTTGTTAGCAGAGGAAGAGCTGTGAGATTAAGCCTGCTGTACCTCTTTTTGGGAAACGTCCTTGATTTGGGGAACACCCAGGTAACAGACACCCGGTAACACTCGAGTATGACCCATCCACCTTTTTTCCTCTGGGCTGTTTACCTTTCTTTAGTCTACATTCTTACTCTGTGGCTGGCTGGGTGGCTGGCTGGGTGGGTGACTGAGTGGCTGGGTGGTTATGTGACTGGACTGGGTGGCTGGTGGCTGGCCTCTGGCATCCTCCTCCCCTTCTCCTTTTCTCACTCCTTTGTTTCTTCTTCTCTCGAGCCTAGATTTCTCCTCCTATCTATTCTCTCTGCCTGGCATCCCCACCTATCCTTTCTCCTGCCTTGCTATTGGCGGTTCAGCTTTATGAGACCAATCGGGTGTCTTAGGCAGGCAAAGCAACACAGCTTTACAGGGTTAAACAAATGAGCATAAAAGAATGCAACACATCTTTACATCATTAAATAAATATTCCACAGTGTAAATGAATGTAACACACCTTATACTAATATTCCACAACACCTAACTATATTTGGGCCTGGATTCCCAAATACAGTATCAAGTAAGGGACAAAATTCTGTCATTAACCTTTACATAACTAGCCAGGGGAGGTTTTCAAAAAGATTGGTTTTCTTTCTTCTACTCTTTCTTTGTACCTTTAGGTAACTAAAGTTGAAGTAGTAGACTTGAATTATGAGCCTCAGTCCTAAGGCTCTCCATGGTCAGGAGCTGCCCCACGAACTGCCTAATCACGGTCACGTTAGATCACACACTAATTCTCCAAGGTAGACCCCAGTATCATCTCTATTTCATGGGTTAGAAAGACTGAGACTCCCGAAACTCAGGAGCTTACTGCAGAGAAGGCTACAAAGGGGCAGAGCTGGCATTGAAATGCGCATCTGTTTGGCTCTGCAGCCTCTGCTCACTGGGATGCTCCTCTTCCCTCCAAAGCAGAGACATACGGAAGCAGTAGGGACCTGCACGGCTTTTCCTCCTTCACCTAAAAGCTTCCACGCACTTCATCTGTAGGCTAGCTGAGATATGCATGTTGACAGGAAAAGAGTAAATGCTACAATGAACTTAGCAACCTGGGCTTTAGAGGAAGAAGTTAGAAGAAGAATTGCTAAGAAAGATGCGCTGTCCTGCGGCATAGGCAGGACAGGGCTGTAGGCTTCATAGCCACACAGAACTTTTAAAGTAGCAAGATTATTCAAACAACAATTAAGATGGATTCTTCTGGTGCTTGCTAGGACATCCTATTTCAATGGGCTCAAACTTCATCAATTGTATTTTAATAAAGAAAGCTGCCTGAAGATTAGAGAGTAAAGCAGCCCCACTGGTCAGCCTTACAGATCAGGCAGTGGTGAAATACACCCTTTAATCCCAGTAGCCACACTAGTTGCCATAGAAACAGGGTGGTGCATGCCTTTAATCTCAGCGGTGCACGCTTTTAATCCCAGCCCTAGCAAGGACTATAAAACAGGAGGAAGCAGCTCACAGACACAGTCTCATTCTGAGATTCCTGGAGGGAGGATGGCCATTTCGGACTCAAGTAGAGGTAAAAGCCAGTAGCTGGCTGCTTTGTCTTTCAGATCTTCAGGTTGAACCCCAGTTTCCATTTCTGGGTTTTTTTTATTAACCGTGCTTAAACTTTTAAACCCATGTGATAAGATACCAAGGCAACTTATTTGAGTTTATTGGAAGCTTATAATTTCAGAGATGACTCCAAGACCATCACAGCAGCAGGCAGGCAGGCATGGTGATGGGGCAGTATCTGAGAGCTTACACTCCTATATAAAGACAAGAGACAGCAGAGAATATCTTGGGCTTTTGAAACCTCAAAAGCCATTCCCAGGGACATAGTGCCTCCAAACAAGGCCCACACCTCCTAATCCTTCCCAAACAGTTCCACCAACTGAGGACCAAGCATGAGTCTGTAGGGGCCATTCTCATTGAAACCACCACAAAGAGGAGGAGGGGCATTTAGAGGGAGAAAGATGGCTGCGTGCAGAGCCACCACAGGGCCAGCTGCCTAGCCCCTTCGTGGGGAACAAGAAAGCAGAAGCGTACCTGAATGGTATGGAAGGTCGCCTGTGAAAGAGATCAGCTACCCCGCCCACAGACCAGCCACAGTTTGTGTGACAGTGGCGCCTCTGATGGGAGGAGTCAGCAGTGAAAGGAACGCCATCTGTCCAGTCTATATGGCCCCAAGGGTTGTGGCTGGATGTCACCTTGGGAGACGGCCTGCTGTTTAAAACTGAGTTGTCGGGGGCTGGAGAGATGGCTCAGCGGTTAAGAGCATTGTCTGCTCTTCCAAAGGTCCTGAGTTCGATTCCCGGCAACCACATGGTGGCTCACAACCATCTGTAATGAGGTCTGGCACCTTCTTCTGGGCTGCAGGCATACACGCAGATGGAATATTGTATACATAATAAATAAATATTTAAAAAAAATAAAAAATAAAACTGAGTTGTCTTTGGAGTCCAAGGACAGGGGACAATCACAAGTTAGGGAGCTTGAAGTCACCGTGCCAAAGCCTAAGAGACTTAAGCAATCTCTTAATATGCAGGCAATCACTGGCAAGCTAAGGAGTGAAGGTGGCAGATTACCCAACCCTGGCTGTGTGTCTAGGGTCAGGTAGCCCATGCCCTGTGGTCAGGAGCTCATCGTTTAAGAGTAGCCTTGGAGTCTGACAGCTGTGAGCTTGAGATCAGCCTGAAAATCAACCTCTGGATGCCCATGGTCCACTGCTGTAGAGCCTTTCATAGAGCCTTCAGAAGCCATAGAGCTTTTGGAAGCCGTAGAGCCTTCAAGGGAAGCCTTAGAGCCTTCAGAAGGCATTCAATGCCTAGTGGCTTTGAAGGTAAGCCGACAGGTCCTGCCCCTGTACAGATACTGGTGTTGTGTTTGCCTTCCTGATACTCACTAGACCCCGACTAGACTACCAGCCATCCCATAGTGAACAAACTGGGGTGATTCAGGTCAGTAGAAGGGCCTAACCAGTCCCAGACTGCAGCACTAAGAACAGGGGCAGAGGCCCCTGGTATGTGAAGACAAGAGTAGAGAGAACGGGCCAGTGAAGGTTTGTTTAATCCAGACTCAGAGCCAGTAGGAGTCACAGGAAGCTAAGAATCTACAAGTCTAGATGACCCCACGATGCCTCCCCCGGCCCAGCCAGTTTTAGAGGACCAGGAGGAAAGACCCAGCACTGAATCACTGCTTTCTCCCTGTGGTTCCTTCTTCTCCTCCTCCTCCTCCTCCTCCTCCTCCTCCTCCTCCTCCTCCTCTTTTTCTTTGGAAAGGGCATTTTTTTTATGTTTTTCTTTTTTGTTTCCCTTCCTGCGGCTGTGTAATTCTGTTTATGCATTTTCCATTATTTTGTTTTTCATTTTTCCTCTTAGATCTGATGAACTTTGAAAAAAGTAGCAGGATCCAAAGTCAACACTAAAAACTCAGTAGCTTTTCTAAATATCAGTTACCAACTCCCCAAGTAAGAAAATTAAGGGAAAAAAAATCCCATTTGTAGAAGAAAGACCTCTGGTGAAAACTTTAGAACCCCGAAAGCAATAATGTGACCTACAGATTCAACACAATCACCATGCAGATCCTAACATGCTTCACTGACCTCAAAAAATGCAAACACTGCACATAGAAGCTAAGAAGATCCTGAAGAGTCAGATCAATGTAACAGGAAGGACCAGGCTGGACAGTGGCTCGTCCCAAAATATACCAAGAGCTACAGACTCAGCGGGGTGCTAGCACAAGACCGGACCAGTTGACAAGAATAAACCCACACACCAAATGTAATGGAGCAGACTGTTTTTAAAAGAACGGCAAATGGTCAACCAACACTGGAGGACATGAGCATCATCCTGAGGCACGGGGAAATGAGAACAAAACCAATTTAGCTTCCATCCCTTCCCATGCAGGATGGCTGTCACCGCGGAAATAGCAAATGCTGGCAAGGGTGTGGCAAAAGAAGAACCGTCAGCCGCTGCTGGTAGGAATGTCAGCTGGTGTAGCACTATGGATTCCTACTGCGACTCTGCTAGAATCAAAAGCCAGGACTGTCATGTAAGCTATTCCCTCCCCGGGTCTATACTGGAAGGAACCTAAGCCAGAATGCCACAAAGGTATCTGCACATCCGTGTTAATTTCCCAACTATTCACGGTAGCCAAGACATGAAGCAAGCCCGGACCATAAGAACAGATGAGCAGATGTGACCATACACAGCACAGCCATAAAGAAAGGTGAAATCATATCATTTGCAGGAAAAGAGAGAAGCAATGGTCACCATGTTAAATGAAGTAAGTCAGACTGAGAAAGACGAATACAAATCCTCTCATTTGTGAACTCTAGATTTAAATACAATATATATACCTACATATATAGATATATTAAAATATATAGTAGAAGGGCCTCTCTGAGGGAAGGGGGAAGGAACCTAAAGGAGGAAGCAGTAATAATAAAGGGGATGAGGCAAAATATTAAATACCATATTTTTCTCCTATGTGAAATCTATCACGTATATGCACATACATGACATGCAGAAACCTATAGAAGTGTAGAGACAGGAATACAGGAGGTTAATGGGGGCCAAATATAGGCAAAGTTCAATATTATATGTATTTACATAAATGTGCATATATATGAAAATTCCATAGTGAAAGTCGTTTTAGGTAGGCTAGTTAAAAGTCATCAATTTTCTTTAAAAAAAAAATTACTTCCCATGACTTGCCTGCCAGAACCCGGCTCCTTTCCAGACCCAGGCTGGATATCCTCATGTGTGTGACCACGCACACCTGACCTACTTTCAAACACACACCCCTTTGACATCAAGGTTTAGACTCAGAAAGATTCAAATAACCTGACATTTGGAAAAAATGCATGCATATATGTATGTATTTGTGTGTACACTCTAGCTAATTTCCCCGACGTGCTATGAAAACATAAATTACTTCTACCACCCCTCATTCTTAATTTATGAGGCGAGGGCCCCATTAGAAGTCTGGTGTTTAGTTGTTAATGAAGTTAATTTATTGTCCGATTTCAATTCTCCGAGGAAGGCAATCTGACCCATCATCATTTTCCAAAGCCTTCCTGAGTGACTCTCTGTGGAGGTGGCTGTCCCTAAGAAGGCACCATACATTTTTACACACACACACAAAGGCCTTCAGCCACAGGGGGGAAGAACCCACCACCGCTGTCAGTAAACATGTGCCTGTCATCGTAGAAGGCCTCTGGATTGCTGTGCCACCTCCAAGTTCCCCAATACGTCACTTTCTACCAGAAAACATCCATTCCTCTCTACCTTTATATCAATGTGCTAAACAGAACTGCAACATCCTGTGGATAGACACTGCAGCCAGAAAAGTTAGCAGAGATTGATAACGGCTGTCTTCGTTGGGGTTTCTATTGCTGTGAAGAGACACCGTGACCACAGTGACTCTTACAAAGGAAAACATTTATTTGGCCTGGCTTACAGTTCAGAGGTTCAGCCCGTTATCATCCTGTAGGGACGTGGCAGCATGCAGGCAGACGTGGTGCTGGAGAAGGAGCTGAGAATCCTACATCTTACAGGGAACAGGAAGTCGTCTGAGACACTGGGCAATATGTTGAGCATCTGTGAGACCTCAAAGCCACCTCTACAGTGACAGACTTCATCCCAAATCACCACACGGGTAACTAGGATACTTAGCTGTATAGGCCAGACAATCAGAGATGATAGTTAGTCGGTGACCTAGACACGGTTTGAACATAAGGACACGTGGTTGCCATGGAAACACTTGTTTCCTGTGCATGTGAGTGGGTAGGCTGGATGCACTTAATCCCATGCAGGGAATAGAAATAGGAACATCAAAGGTGGTGGACACTCAGCAAATACGGGAAGACCATCATCACTGCGAGTGTGTGACCACCAAGGTGAGGGAGACAAAAGGTACGGGAAAGGCGGCGTGAAGCAGGTCTGGAATCCCAAAGAACCAATGACACCGTAGGGATGGAATAAATGATAAAACTGATACACGTGCCAATTAAACACACTTGGAAAAAAGGGAGAGCCTGGGCTATGCACCACCCTTGCTGCAGTTCCTGGCTGGCTGTATGGCTTCAGCACACTTCTCTTGCTCGTGAGATAATAACATTACAAAGTGCAGGTGGCTCCAACACCAGTGAAGGGGATTCTATCAAGGTCCATAGAATCCATTGTTCTTACTTATCTAGGGAAGCAAGTGTAACACACACATACACATGTATACACACACGAGCGCGCGCACACACACACACAGTTGGACAAAGAATGAACAGAGAGGCATTAAGGAAAGAGGCCACAGAACAAGGAGCCACTAAGTAGATATCTCTGCAAGCTTACCAGTAGATAAGGAGGGGGTGGGGGTGTCAGAGCCAGGGTTACAGCAGCAGGTAAAAGGAAAACACACATGTAAGAAATTCCGAAAGTCTTGCAACGGTGG
The DNA here is from genome assembly GCF_014885135.2 of Alexandromys fortis. Taxonomy (NCBI): domain Eukaryota; kingdom Metazoa; phylum Chordata; class Mammalia; order Rodentia; family Cricetidae; genus Alexandromys; species Alexandromys fortis. The sequence goes on along the minus strand of NW_026067984.1, from coordinate 3,554,718 downwards.
TTGTCAGACCTCGAGAAAATCAAAGTGGCACTGAGATGCTAGAAAACACCTTCTTCCCCAGGAAAGTCTTTGGTTTCCAAAGTTGGCTTGGCATCTCGGTACAAGGCGCTCGTGGTCACTTTTGTTCATGCCTTACTAAGCCCAGCTGTGATTGCTGCTCAGCCCTTGACACTTGCAAAGCAAGGGAGCAGCCTCCCCTTCAGTCCCACAAACCCCTCGGCTGGTGTTCAGACGCAGAGTACCGCTGAAGCAAAGCTAACACAGAGAGAGACCTAACACACACACGCTAAAGGCTGCAGTTAGTCAAAAGGAAGCAACTCCCAAAGATTCCGTGAATTAGAAGTAAACTAGCAACAGCTTTGCCTTATTCTAGCCGTGGAGCACAGCAAACCTCCAGTCTGCCAATGTGCCCACGTCTCCCCAGGTGGCGGAACTCATCTTTAATGGTCCTGTCAAGGCTCCTTTTTCTTCTTCGGGACTATGAGGTGTACACAGCTCTGATTCGTAATACAGAAACAAGCATCTCCCCCAATATATTGACACAACATTGCTCCTCATCCTTCTAATCTTCTCCACAGCATTGCATGACAGCATCCGACTCACAGCAAACACGGCTATACTGACATTCCAAGTGAATGATGCCTCTATTGAGAAAGTAGGTAACAAAACAAGAGTTTCATATAGGAGCCCATAGGTGTAGAGGGGCATTTAGAGGATACTGTGTTATTTCATAGGGGATGTGAGGAACGATTGTTTCAAATCATTTCTTTCCTTTTTACTCAACTCTTGACACAGGTGACTGGAGTAGACGTGAGTTCTGAAGGAGGTAAGGGAGAAGACAGAAGAAGAAGGAGGGGGGCATGCATTTAAATTGGGAAACGTTAGGTTTGAGATGCCAAATACATGCAGCAGAAATGTGCTCCCACCCGATCAAAATAATAAAACAAATTAAAGCATTAATCTGAAGCTTATAAGAGAGGCTGGCGCTTCAGATGGGGAAAGGGGCTTCTGAGAATGTTGAAGAAGGGAGTAAGTATAGAAACAAAAAGACAGAGAGGCAATAGGAAGACAGAAGCTTCAGAAGGCTCTGCCATCCTGAGTGTGAGGTGGTAGAAAGAAAGAGAAATGGGTAAGAAAGAGGCAGAAAGAAAGGCAGCGAGAGAGAAGCCCCTGGGCGGTGGAGTGGGCAGCTGCATTCAGAAAAAGAGAAAGCAGGTGAGCACAAGTCCAAACTGCTCCAGGGTTAAATGAGGTCACCAGATTGAAGAACCCACTGGATGTGAAAGAGAGGACCATGGAGAAACTTGGTTTGGCAGGCAGAATGTCGCACCATGGCAGAGGATCGTCGGACCATGGGGGATATAGGCACCAGGAGGACGAATCCTCCTGGTTCTTGAGGGGCTATGCAGGAATAGTCTTGTCCCACGCTTGCGTCATGCAGGCTTGAGAGCTGTGGTTCAACTGTTTTCGAATCTGCCTGTTAGAGGCTATGTATGTAATTCACATCACAGCAGAGGGGCGTTGTTTTGGAGGCTGAAGTTACCTTTTGGGCAGTAATCTGAGAATAAAAGGACTCTCAAGTAAGACACCTGAATTAGATGAGGACAGCAGCCGGATATCGGGAGTTAATCCCTCTCTGCCAAAACCACAGCTTTTGAAATTGTGTATTACAATCCCACGCTGTCATGTTATTCAGGGTAGGGGTCACAAAACGTTTGGTTAAAAAAAAAAAAAAAGTAAAAGGTTTCTAAATGCCCAACAACCACAAATGAAGTGAACGCCCCACACATAAGAATCCACAGAGCCTGTGGCAGAATCGCCCGTGTGGCAGAGCGCAGCTTCGATGCAGCCTCGGTCCCAAACACGCAGCACGTGCGCTCAGCACCACACCTGCCAAGACGCCAGGCGACACCCAGAAACGCCGCCCGCAACACCTCAGTTCAGATTCCGGACTATCGTGTGCCAGCGGGACTTTGACTGCCCAAGCAAAGTTTGTCTACACTTCCAGAAGCATAAGGTTTTAATTACAGAAAACAAAGGCTCTCAATATGTTTCTCCCGTCATTCCTTGGCATGAACAAATGGCTTTGCTCTGTGTTAGAATGTTTGATTTTTAAAAAATTGCAGTCTGAGTTGCTGGCTTGACTTTTATTATTAAAAAAAAATCATTCAGTGGATTTTGGCTTGAGATTAAGACAGAATTTCCAGGAATTTCTGAACTTGCCCAAACATACTTCTGCCATCTTGTACTACATTATTTAGGCTATGCGGCATTCTCAGCAGTAAGGATTATAAAACCAAACTGCAGATCAGTTCTGAAAAATACTGAATATGTTCTACATACTGGAATATTAAATATGCAACCAAGAGTGAATTCTTTATATAAAATTGAACAAACACATTTATCTCCTTATTACACAAATTTGTTTTCTCTTTAATAACTGGGAATTATATACATGTATTAATTTTATGATTTATTATCAATAGATGTTTAATGTGTACACCTATGTTCTATACCTATATGCCAGGGATATATCAGAACAAAGGAGTTACCAGGGGGAAGTTTGAGAAGCCCTAGTCTAGACCAAGGCAGCACCAAGAGACTGAAAGGAACTCTGGGTAATTGTCCAGAAGAGGCTTTCCATAAGGAGTAGGTAGGGAGAGGGGATGAAGGTATCCACAGAGCTGCCGCTAACGGTTTTCTTTACTATAACAAAACACTCAAGAGAGGCAACTTAGAGAGAGAAAGGGTTATTTTGACTCATTTTTAATCTCACTACGTGAAAGACTAAGGCAGAAGGCTAGCGTGTTCCGGGCTAGGCAATGAGACTCTATGTTTAAAAGCTAAATGGGAACCATGGAAAGGGAGTGGGGTGAGGGAAAGAGAGAGGACAAGAAAGAAGGGGGGAATAAGAGCATAGAATGATACCACCCTGAAATTTAGGGGACAGCCACAGCTACACGACTAGCAAAGTTCACATGACTGCTGAGGGGAAGCCACTGAAGCCAAGTGGTAGAGGGTCTCTCTCTACAACTCTTCAGTAAGCAGACAGATGCCCGGAACCTCCAGAAGGTCTAATGAGCACAATTCCATACCATCTCCAGGAGCGCTGGGAAGCTGGGTAGCTGGGGTTCTCAGGGATGCAGCTTGAGCCAGATGAGCCACCATAAGGGGTCCAGCACACATGGGGACCCACGGGGATAGTTTCATCCTTGGTGGCAGGAGCTTCTCGTGGTTTTGAAAACAATTCTATAGATGGTTTCTAATCAAAAGAGTCACAATGAACCATTTCTTCTCCTTCACACAAAGCTATGTTCTATTATATCCTGCCAAGATCATCAGGCCTCCCTGGCAGAAGTTTTGGCTGGTAATCACCTTGTCCAACCTTTCCCTGTTGTGACTTCATTGTTAAAATCTGATTGCACTGCCTTTGGACACTGGGCATCTGTGGTCTCCTCCAGATCACAGCCTCTTCTTCAGGATCCCTAAGTCTACATGACTGACCTCTTGATCGTGGTGGAACTAATACACGGGACAATGGCTTCTAGCCCATATGACATCAGGCTCTGGGTAAGAGGTGAAGGACCTTGACACTTATGGACTCTCCTGTTTCAGCAGGGAGTAGTAACTGCTGTTTAAGCCATCTTTGAAGAACTCAGAGCCGCTGATCACAACTTACACTGAGTGTGACATCTTTATATTATCCCGGGCCTCTATGTTTATAAAATAGGTATGTAAACTAAACATCTGTTGATGATAAATCGTGAATAAATTTATTTTAAGGTAATTGTTTGGCAGACATATAATCTTACCATTTATTAAAGACAAAGCCAAATTTGCATGCTAAATGCCATGGATGTTCTTGTTTAATTTCACAGAGCTCTTGGCTGAATGTTTGATACTGCACGGTATAGAATGCCTTCAGTGTTCTTCAGAGCTGCCCAAATTTCGATGTTGTCATCACTGATGTTGAGAACGTGGCTTCATGCAAATATGCAGTACAAAACTGCAGATGTATATTGAGGACCGTGTCATTATATAGCCAATAGTCTAAGTCAAAATTCATTGAACAGCTTTTACGAAAAGCAGACAGTAGTTCTTAAAAGCAAACATTCTCACACAAAAACAATCCTACCATCTACCAATTTGTTGCCTACATATTGAAGAATAACAGTGGGGAAGTGTTAAAAGTGTCATTTTCTACAGTTAAACCATTATGTTTATAAGAGCAGAGAATGTCGGTGATGCAAGCCTGCAGGGCCACTGCTTGGGAACTGGAGGCTGATGTTGTCAGTTCAAAAGCCAGCTATGGTTACAGCAGACCCTGAACCTTTCTTGAGCAGAAATTTTATATACAAATACATATATAGTATATAAATATCTACTATGCACACATATGTAATTACATATAAATTATGTACAATATATAAATAAATTTATATTGCTAGATATAGCAAAATATCAATAAAAATTAAAAATAAACACTGCAATAGAAAAGAGAATCCCAGTCTGCACCCAGGTCAGCCTGGGAATGCTCACCCGGGCACTAGGTGAAACGGCAGACATACGCAATGCCAGGTGCACAGGCCGTGTGTTCAGAGGCCAGTCTGTAGTGAAGTCACGTGACACATCACAGTGACCCCTCTAACTCTGTTTAAGCTTCACTTTGAATTAAATTTTGGTCTTGGGGACTTAGAAACCTTTCACTGTTGTCACACTTTTTACAGCCCCCACAATCTGTCCTAGGACCCGGTATGGTCAGGACCCACGTGTCCAGAAGCTGGCAGCTGGAGAACGGATGAAGGTGACTGCTAGCTCCAAAGCCGAAAAGGTACAATCACGAAACCCATTTTTTACTGTAGAAAAGTACATCCCTTATCTAAAGGTTATCGGGTGCGTACTTCATAAAAGCTAAAGCTCGGGCCTCCTAACGGAAAAGCAGGGCGTACATAACAGAGGTCTGACATCTACTAGACTCCGTGCTAACTGAAGCCTGACCCAGCGGTCAGTCAGCCTCACCCTCTTCATCTCCTCCAGTGGTCCTGGAGTAACTAAGTCTTGGAAATTTGCACATCTCACACCAGGTAATAGACTAGAAGCAATGAGGGGGGACAGCCTGAAGGCGCAGGACACAGCATTCTGGCAGTGCAGAAGAGATCCCAAGAACTCCAGAAAACGCTCTGAAGTCAAACAGCGTAGCACAGGGTGGGACCTGGGGTAACCATGATGGATGTGGTGGTTCTCTGCTCCACCAGTGAAGTCCTCTGGAGGATCTCAGCCACAAACATGATGGTTACAATGATGCCAGGTCCTCAGTGACCTTGGCAAACTCCTAAAGAAGGTGGGAAACTCTGTAAGGGGTCTTTGGAGGGATAGCTCAAAGGTCTTTCACTGTTTGAAAACGTGAAGACAACCCTGACTCCCGAGACACCATGTAGAGGTCTCAAAAGTGTAAGCCATTGACTCTAGCCTCATAATCTGCTTCGGGACAATGGGTGGTCCCTCGCAAGTAGATTTGGAGGCTTTCCAGTATGGATGGAACTGGACTCCCAGAAGAAAGATCCATGAAAAAGTCTCCCCGTGATGGAGAAAGGACTTTAGAGGTCACAGGGTCAAGACCTTACAAAAAGCTCTGGAGATGAGGTAATATGTTTGCCTCTCCCTGGAGGGTCGGTCTATAGCAGGTAATCTTGCTTCTGGAACCAAGACACAACCACCCATGTCACATTTTCCCCAGACAGACTTATGTCCTCACCCTCCATTCCAGGCTGTGCCCTGGGCCCAGTGATCTGATAACACTCACCTGCAGAAAGCAATGTCCAATTGGGGCATGCTCAGCAAGGGTGACATTATACACCTGCCACCGGAACACGGGCTCATTGTCATTCACGTCGTCCACAACAATGCTCACCAGGCAGGTGGCAGACAGGGGCGGTTCTCCGAGGTCCTGGGCCACCACCCTCAGTTCCACTGCCTCTTGGACCTCCCGGTCTAGAGCTCGGAGTGTGCTGATCAAACCGTTATCCGGGTTAATGCTGAAGGATGGAACACACTCTGCCTTGGGTGACAGAGCCTCAGAGTCGCAGGGGTTTGAGAGTTGCACCAGCGTATACCGCAGCCTGGCGTAATTGGTGCCAGCCTGGTCGGCATCCAAAGCGCTGACCCAAACCACCGAGGTTCCTGGGACCGCGGCCTCGGATACCGAAGCCCAGTAATGTTCCTGGCTGAACACAGGTGGCTGGTCATTGAGGTCCGAGACCCAGAGCAGCAGCGTCTCCTCTGTGCTCAAAGGTGGGGACCCTGTATCTGTGGCCACTAGTCGTAACTCATATAGATCTTGGCTTTCCCTGTCCAAAAGGCTCTTGATGCAAAGAAAAAATACTCCAGGAGGGCCTCCTGGCTGCAGTGCGAAGGCTCCGTTCCCACCCTCCAAGGACAACTTGATACTACCTGCCCCAAGGCGTGCACCAAGCACCCCTGCAACTTCCTCTTCTTTCTCTGGGCCACCATCTGCGTCAGACACCGAGACTCGAGCCACATAGTCTCCTGGCCGGGCGCCCTCAGAGACGCGGGCCGTGCCTCCCTCCGTAAGAAAGAGCAGGTGGATAGCGGGCGGATTGTCATTCACGTCCAGCACGTCAATAGACACGCGCACGGTGGCTACCTCTGGCTCTGCGCCCCCATCGCGTGCCTGGACCACCAGCTGGTGCCAGGCCTGCGCCTCGCGATCTAAAGGTTTCTGCACCCGCACTATGCCGCTCAGTTCCTCCACCGAGAAATAGCCGGGATCGCCCCGTGGCCCTCCAGCTGCGCCCGCCAAGGACGCTTGCCGCTCCCGGATGTTGTAACGCACCAAGCCATTGGGCCCCAAGTCGCGGTCAGTGGCACGCACGCGACACACCTCGGCGCCCGGCTGGGCGTCCTCACGTACTGCGGCGCGGTACTCGCCCTGCTCGAAAACTGGCGGGTTGTCGTTCTCATCCAGCACACGCAGCCGCACGTGCAGGCGGCCCGTGCGCCGAGGACTGCCCCCGTCCCAAGCTTCAATCTGCAGCTCGTGCGCTGCCACCTCCTCTCGGTCCAAGCGCCTCAGCAGCACCAAGTCTAAGGGCTCCAAGGGTGATGAGGACACGGGCTGAGGCGGCGACGCAGGTGGCCCCTGCGCCCCGTAGCGCAACTGGAAGAAGGGTCCTGCGGGGTCCTGGGGCAGGTCAGACATTTGCAGCAAGGTGTAACCCTGGATACTAAACCGCCCTGCATCCGGGTCCTGGGCACCTGGCAGGCGGAAAACGGTTCCTGGGGGGCTGAGTTCTGACACTTCCAGCTGCAGGGAGTCGCGGGGAAAGTGGGGCGAGTGGTCGTTCACGTCGTTGACGCGGATCTCCACCTGCACCACCTCGCCCCACAGCGTGGCCGCCACGAAGCTGTAGTGGTCCCGCCGCTCGCGGTCCAGACGCCGAGCGGTGCGGATGATGCCGGTGTCCGGGTGCACGTGGAAGTCGTCCAGCAGCGGGGAGTCATCCGAATCCTCCGACAGAAAGAAGCCGTTCCCTTCCTGCTGCTGATCGACTGGCAACCCCGCACGAATGTCACCTACCAGCGTGTCGGGAGGCAGCCCCTCGTCCACAGAAAGACTGAGGTTGAACACCTGGGCCGACAAGCCCGAGGCAGCCCACAGCCAGGCGTGCACGAAGAACCGGAGCAGGGAGCGCGGTGTCACGGAGCCGCAGGGCCGCCCACCGGGTGACCCCGCTGGCTGATGCCCTTCGCCCATCCTCCGCCCAGCGGGGCTCATTTCTTCCCCGGCTCTTTAGGAAGGTTCCAGATAGCTGCCAGCTTGTGGCGGGATCGCAGAACAGTCCAGGAGTCTCTTCAGTGCCTGAGTCAGTTGAGAAAAGACTTTGTTTGGCAAACAAACCAAAGGAGCCAGGAGTTCCCAGGTTGACATCTGCAACTGGTGCAGACGCCCTCTGCCCGCAGCTCACGCAGGCGGGAGCTGCTCTTGCTGCCTCTGCCGCCGCGGCCACCTCTCCATCTCCTGGATGTCTTTAAGCAAGTCCCATAGCTTTTTCTCTCTTCTTCTGTTCTTTTTACATCTGCTCCTTGTTCTGCTCGACTGACTGTTTCCCCCTGGTAAAGTCAGGTGCATTATTTCTTTTGCCAAAAAGGAGGAAATTATTTAAAGCGCTCACACAGGGAGGAAGGGGATCCGGCCGGGAAGGGGGTGGAGTAAGGGCGGGGATGCCGAGAAGGGCGCAGGGTGGGAGGAACGATGGGAGGCGCGGCTCCAGCCGCTGGCTGCTACGGGGGAGCCATGGCTTCCACCCGCTCCGCCCCCCTCCCAAGCCGGCATCCCCAGGCGCTGGGGACTGCGCAGCGCCCCTTCCGACCCAGCCTCCTACTCCTCAGTCCCCTCCCCGTTGCATGACGCGGCTGGCACCAGGGCGAATTCCAACCTGCGAATCTCTGTTCTGTAGCAGAACTGAAAAAGAGCCCGCAGGATGGACACTCAGCCCAAGACTGTGGTGCTGATGGAGAGGCGCGGACGGGTTGTCTGGCCAGGCTTGGCGTGCGAAGTGTACCGGGTTGGGGGCGAGGCCAGCAGCCTGCCCGCCCGCTCCCCCTCTGTCCTCCAGACAGCCCCTCCAGCGGGCCTCAATCGAAGAAGGTAGGGCTTATGATGATCTCTTTGGGAAGCGAAACTTGTACTCTCTGTTTGGCGAGAGAACGTGGTCCCCAACAGAAGGACAGATGGAGTAAACGGGCCCATGCACAGCTGGGGCCAGTTTGACTGCAAAGAAGGCGGAACTTGGAAAGAAAGGGAAAAAAATTAAAAATAAATAAATAATAAACCTTCCAGAAAACCCAAAAATCTGTGACACACATGGTGCAAAGCACGCTTTATTATGCCGACGTGTGGCCTCTTGTCACTCCCCTCTGCCACCGGCGATGACGACAGTGGATGGGGCTTGCCAACATTTTCGGCATCCAGCGCCATCATACCTCCCCGCGTATTTTATGATGGTGATTTATGGGCAGGCGGACCGCATGGCTTAAGCATCAGCAGCGCCTAAGCTCTACCGCCACCGCTTAGGGAAGAGCGTTGTGAGGCTATGTTGCTGAGACCGCTTCCAAAGTAGCTTGGGGCTGAACCCGAAGACAATCCCCCTCCGCCTGCAAAGTCTCCGTTTCCCTCCAGTTATCCATAATTATCGGTAGAAACTGATAAATGGCCTCTAATAAAGTATGCTCCACCGAACAAGTCTGCCCTCTTGAGAATGGACAGGAAGCCTATGTAGCGGAAGGTTTCTGCAGTTTTGCATTTTTGCCAGAAGGAAGAATTAATTTCCTAGATACTGTTCCTTGGTAGAGGGAGAGCCAAAGGGCCAGCATACTGGTCCCTGGTAACCTCAGTGAGGCGCCTTTTTATATTCAGTGGCCTAGGCCTATCATTGCTAATCGTTAGCCACACCACCCTGTACCTCTGACTAAATACTAAGAAAATCATTTTCTGCTAAGTAGATGTGTTGTATGTAAATAGAGATCGTATTCTATCTAAAATTTTGCCTCCTTTTTATCAATGAAGTGCCCGTAAGCATCCAGCTTGAGACTTTGGAGACTTCTTTCCCACCTGATGCAGGGGACCTTCCCCTGGTCATTGTTTAAGTGGCTCCACACCAAGCGTTCAAACTGAGTTTCTAAAGCCAACTCAAGCCATGTTAAGCCCTGTTCAGAACCTGCAAGATATCCTCTCCCGTACACTCAGACTGTTTCATGCTCCTTCCTAAATTGCCTGCCTTGCTCTCCTTTGAGTGGTGGGAACTTTCCTGTAGATCTCTCCCCGCTCTGCAGAGGATGCTTTTCCTCTTTCAGGTCTCAATTCAGCTGCTAACTGAGGGAGGGGGCTTCTGCTTGAGCACCCTCCCTCTACTGCCCCCTGCTGGGGAAACCTAGATCCTCATGTCGTGCTTCATTCAGAATACCTTTGGGTGACCTGGAGCAGCTTGTTTGGTTCCTCTGTGGGTTCCCTCACTCCAATCTAACCCTCTTCACAGGCTGGAAGCACTGCCTTAGCCCACCACCTGGTCTGGGAGTGTCTGGTCGCTCTTGAAGGTCGCTCTTCACTAAGTGGCTGGATAGCCAGATAAAAGAAGGAACTTTTAAAAGGGAGCTCTGAAACCTAATTGGCCCTGAGCCCCTTCACTGTGGTGAACCCCTGCTTTGCCTTGGTTTTGTTCATCCTACCAAGCTCCCTGGACCCCACCACTTTGAACATTTTCAGCTCACCTATAAACTATATTGTCATCCAGTATTTACTGGCGACTAAAAGACAAAGCAGGATCTTTTTCTGTATGTGGCGCTGACATACGTTTTGTTAACAGAGGTTCGTTTCAGAGACGAATGGAGAATAGGGCCTTCAGGCGTCTGCTTTCCTGTGGGCTGGTCCTCGGTTTTATGACTGAAGCACACACAGGCAATATCAGCTTTCCTGACCGTGCCCCAGTACCCTTCCCTGAAAGTTCTGAGCAGATTTCTAGGCTGAAAGTCCGGTTTTCTAAAGGAAGAGAACTTCTGAAAACAGCTTTTGGGTCTGTTTCACGTGGTCCCAAAGCCCTCCAAGAGACTAGCCTAAGTCACGGCTGTCAAGGGACGAATCAGGTTGTGGCTGGCAAGCCCCTTTGCCTTTGGAAGTGGTTAACCCTCACTCGGATCTATTAAGTAAGGCAAGTTAAGTTTTGTTAAGTTTCTGTTCCCTTTTCTTGAGTGGGAGCAAGGAAGTCAGGAACTTTGGAAGAGATGTTCAGGTGGATTACAAACAGGAAGCATCCCCCGCTACTGCCAGAGGAAATGTCTTAAGAGTAAACTGTAATCTCGGCTCTCACTGCTCAGCCCCCAGAGTGCCTAAAGGAAGCGGATGTAAAATTCTCACAGTCACGAGCAGAAACGATCACAGCACAAGGGGCCGGGGGCTTATCCTCACCAGATGCTATATGGTCTCAGTAGAATAGGATGGCCATCTTGAAAACCACTTCCTCATAGGCTGTAGACGGTTCTTGGTGTTGTGATAGTTAAATGGAATAAATAGTTACAAAGTGCTCAAAGCAAAATTCAGAACATTTCGCGTCAACCCTTTAAGACAAGAATTAAAATGGTTAGCCCTGTCTTACAGGTGTGGAAATTGATGTCCAGGGACACTGACTGCCAGGGATGTGACCTAGCCACATAGCGGTGAGTAGTGTCGTGGTCCCTAAACCCAGTGGTCCCTAAAGACAGCTCTGGTCTTTGGTTCATGGTCATTTGCCGAGCCCTCTGCTGGTTATTTATCTCGGTAGTTCCTTTAAGTGCGCCGTCTTCTGAATTCTCAAGGGCACCCCTACAGAGATACAATGAGTCTGAGAACAAGTTGGGCAAAGTGCAGAAAGAGTTACTGGGACAGATAGCGTGTCTGTGGGTGTGAAGGGGACACAGAGTGGACACAGAAAGTGAATGCTTAGGGGTGAAATCAATGGACATAAGCTATTCAGAAAAGGAAGTTAAAGGCAAGGTCTTAGGGCTTAAGAGAGGTGGAGGCTTCCCAGTATCGTCCCCTGGGGCAGAGCCTCTGTGGATCCCAGCGTCAGGAAGCCCACAAGCACTGAAACTATGATTACCATCAGCCAACTCTTTTGATATAGGCCAGGTTGACTAGACCGTAGTGCCCTACCGTTCAGTCATATAGCAGTCTAACTATTGCTGTGAAGTTATCAGGCATGCTATCAACATTATGATCGGGTCATGAAGGTCAAGGAGCCTCCTGTCAGTAATGGGGTGGTTGGTGAACATCATCCAATCACTTGAAGGCCTTTCAAACAAAGGGGGGAACAGTATTCTGTCTTAAGACTGTAGGATAACAATCCTGACAGTTTCCAGCATGCCAAACTCTCTATGTTGGTCAACTCTTTCTCACTATAATAAAATTAATGACATAATCACCTTATCTAAAGAAACATGTTTATTTTAGTTCATATTTTTTTGGTGTTTCGGTTCATCTCCCATGGTCCTGTCATTGTGGGTGAGGTAGTACTGCATGTACTGGCTTCTTGGGACCCTATTCTCCTTGGATGTAAACCTTGCTCAACCTAGATATAGTAGGGAGGGCTTTGGACTTTCCACATGATGGAGTACATTGCCCTCTCTTAGGGTGGAGTGGGAGGGAGTGGGAGGTATGTGGAGGGGGTGGGAGGTGTGTGGAGAGGGTGGGAGGAAAGAAGGG
>NW_026067984.1:3409487-3542306 GCF_014885135.2 Alexandromys fortis | reverse complement strand
GGGGGTGGGAGGTGTGTGGAGGGAGTGGGAGGAAAGAAGGGAGTGGGGATTTGGATTGGTATTTTTTTAAGTAATAAAAAGAGAAGACAGAGTTGGGAATAACCTTGACCTTGTGAACACAAGAAAAGACTTTCTGAACAGAACACCAATAGCACATCATTAAGATCAACAAATAATAAATGAGACCTTCTGAAACTGAAAAACTTCTGTCAGGAAAGGACACCATCAATAGAACAAAGCAGCAGTCTACAGGATGAGAAAAGATTTTATCAACTCCACATCTCTTAGAGGTATATTATCCAAAAATATATAAAAAGTTCATGCAGCTGGTTATCAAGAAAACCAAATAAAAGGATTAAAAATGGCGTACAGTTCTGAATGGAGAATTCTCAATAGAGGAATCGCAAATGACTGAGAAACACTTAAAAGAAATGTTCAATATCCTTATCCATCAGGGAACTGCAAATCAAAATTCCTTTGAGAATCCATTTTGCACTTGTCAGAATGTCTAAGATCAATATAACACAACCGACAGGTCACGCTGGCAAAGACGTGGATCACCAGGAACACTCCTCCTTGGTTTGTGGGAGAAAAAGTTTAGCCACAATTTATTTTTAGTAAGTTGTTCTTTGTTTAGAACTCTAATGCTAGTTACAATGTATTCTTTAACATTTCCTTTTAAATGTTTTTAAAGTGCTGATATTTACTTTTGTGCTATTAATCAATCTCGATCAAATTTTTGTGATTCAGTTCCAAGTCTTCATATAAAAAGTAGCTATATGGTATCACTTATTGAAGTTTCTCCTTTATGTGAAACTTGTGATACCTGTCTCTCGGTATACATTTTGGATGTTAACAAAAAAAAAAAGAAAAACCAAAGAGAAAAATAAGATGAGTAATGAAGATACTAACATCTGGTATCCACCTTAACACATGTACACACATCTCCACATGCACATATGTGTGAACACACACGAATATATGCACACATATAACTTTAAAGAGACATGTGAAATTAGGGTCATAACATATATAATAAAAATGTTGTAGGCAATCAAGTCTGTCTCCATATTTACATTCTAGGCCATCAAAAACATGATCATTTTTCTTTTCTTTTTGTTCTACACATACTTATTTATTCTAGTTTTCAACTCAATGGAATGAGTTCTCCATAGCATGTGTGTTTTAGGAATTAATGCATGTTTTTTTTCCTCTGATTCATTGGGAATATAGAAAAAATACATCAAGAAATTTCCAATATTTTGTTAAAATGTTGGGTGGAACTCTGACCTCTTATTAAGTGCATATTATATAAACTCATATTTTCAAATCTTGTGGAAGCTAAAATGTATGTTCCGTTCAGAGCTGTCCCCTAACAAGTGATGCTTTGATTTCTAATTTCTTTATTACAGTACAAAAGTGATACCATATTTCTAGTATGGATTTTATTTTTCCAGGGCTGGTGATATAGTCAGTCACACGGTCATAAGAGCAAGCAAGCTCTACTCTACAATGGATTGCATTGTCATTTTTTGGGGCACACGTATGTTTGATAATGATGTGATGTGGTCAACCTTTCAGACTGGTTCACTAATTTGAAACTTAGATGCTTCCACTGATTAAATAAACATTCGCAATCAATGAACACTTTATTATGAAACAGATTCTGTGATCAACAATTTTATCCAGCTACAGCCTAGGTGTTATGAATAGATTTAGCTGGGAGGAATTTTCATTTTGTAGCCTTTTTGATAAACAGTTGGTTTCTCAGGATGTAACCCCATCAGAAGCAAGTAGCATCTAGACTGAAGTTATCTCTGCATTGGGGAACTGTATTATAAGTGTGTGAGGAAGAGCCCCTGGTTAAAGAACTAGCTACTTGTTCTTTTTTTTCCCTTCCACCCTTCCCCACTTATAATTTTCTTCTCTTCCTCCCCCATAATTGTTCGGACTGACCACCTTCTCCATATCCCTCCACCAAGGCAATCAAACATGCTCAATATCTAGGCACCGAGAATTGGCTTCCCCGACTCCTTTGTTGGCACACTCCTTGTCTTCCTCTTTCCCCGCAGCCTTTCTTTAGATGTAATAATCCACCTCCCTACTTCCCAAACCCTTTAATCATTCAGTTTCTGTTCTCTGAACTCTTTCCAATTTTCCTATACGTCGGGTAAGATGTGAAAACCAAAACCACACGCCCTTTTCTCGCAGGGTCTATGCGTTGCCAAAGCTCACAAGGCTGACTTCCTTCTTCAAGGAGAAATCAAAGTCAACCAGAACAGGTTCTTCACAAGCAGATGTCAGAACAGGCATGACACCTGGCCCTCTGTACAATCAGCCCACACCTTCCGAGCAGGTGATTATTCCATGTAGAAAGATAATGTAGTTGCTTTTACATGAAGGGATTTTAGAATACTCACGCCTTTCTGTAAAACTAAATAAAAGGCATCCCTGGCAAATGAAAATGACGAACAGCATTTCATTTTTTTTCTATGTATTGATTGTATAAAGTTATAGTAGTTGATCCACTTCTTAGGACAAAAGAAGGTTCATTGAAATACAAACACACACACACACACACGTGCACAGAGAAAGAGAGGGGGGGGATATAGATAGTACATTATAATGATTTCAGGCAAAAGAAAGCAAAGGAAATACCCCAAACCTGCCAATCCCACAAATATTCAGTGCGAAAAACACCTGGATTCTTCCCAAGCCACAGCTGTTCAGTTGGAAAATGCCTGGATCCCATTGAATCAAAGCAGTTAAGGGAAAAGCGCCACATCCTGCCCAGCGTGTCTGCTCAGAACGACACGCACACATGAATCCTATTTGATCAAGGCACTAGGCGCAGTTCTCTGAGAAATAAATAAATACTGCTGGACCCAAGCACGGTTGTCGATGAACAAACACAGATGGGGACACACTGCGCACAGATTCTATCTAGGAGGAACGCTCCAATGCAGCCGTTGGGAAGGAAGACTTCTGCTTGGCCAGATCACACGGATCTGCGTGTTTCCACCCTGATATTGTAAGTCCAGTGTAGAGAGGGAGGCAAAGCTGCGTGATTTCATCTTGTTTTCCTTCAGGAAGGACAACACAGTCTTGTACATATGAACACCTGACTTTTGACAAAGAAGCCAAAAAGGTACAATGGGAAAAGGAAAACATCTTTAACAAATGATACTGGCATAAATAGATGTCATGTAGAAGGATGCAAATAGATTCATATTTACCACCTTGCACAAAATTCAAGTCCACGTGAATCAAAGATCTCAACCTAAAGGCAGGTACATTGAACCTGAAATAAGAGAAAATGGGAAGTAACCTTGAACACATCGGCACAGGAGACCACTTCCTAAATAGAACACCAGTAGCGCAAACACAAACAGTAAATGGAACCTCCTGCGACTGAGAAGTTTCTGTAAGGCAAAGGACGTGGTAAATAAGACAAAACAACAGCCTACAGAATGGGAAAAAGATCTTCACCAATGCCATATTTGATGGAAGACAGTCTCCAAAATATGGAAAAAATCTCCAGAAACTAGACATAAAAATACCAAATAATTCAACTAAAATATGGGTTAGAGAGCTAAACAGAGACTTCTCAACAGAAGAGACTGAAATGACTGAAAGAAAGTTAAGAAATTGCTCGACATCCGTAATCATCAAAATGCAAATCAAAATGACTCTGAGATACCATCTTCCACCTGTCAAAATGAATGGCTAAGATCAAAAATTCTGAGGACAGCTTATGCTGGAGAAGATGTGGAGGCAGGGGAATACTCCTCCACGGTTGGTAGAGCCATTCTTGAAATCAGTACAGCGGTTTCTCAGAAAATTGGCAATCAATCTACCTAAGATCCAGCAATATCACTCTTGGGCATATAACCAAAGGATCTTCAATCATAGTACAATTACTCTAATATTTGCTCAGCAATAATCTTAGCAGTATTATTCGTAATAGCCAGAACCTGGAAATTACCTAGATGCCCCTCAACCAAAGAATGGATAAGGAAAATGTGGCACATTTACACACTGGAGTACTACTCAGCTGAAAAAAAAAAACAATGACATCATAAAATTTGCAGGCAAATGGGTGGAAGTAGGAAAAAAATAAACGCCCTGAGTGAGGTCACGCAGACTCAGAAAGACAAACATGATATATACTCACTCACAAGTGGGTAGAAGACACAAAGCAAAGGATAACCAGAAAAATCCACAGCGCCAGGGAAGCTAGAGCATTCCTCCAGTAATTGATGGAACCAGATGCAAAGATCCACACCCAAGCACTTGGCCCAACTCTGGGAATCCTGTCAAAGAGAGGGAGGAGGGGGACAAATCTAGATAGTGATGGAGAAACCTACAGAGACAGCTGAACCAAGTTCATGGAAACTCATCTCTGGGAGGACGGTTGTGGAGCCTCCATGGGTCTAAACTAGGCCCTCTGGATGCAGGGGTCAGTTGTGAAGTTTGGGCTACCTAAGGTCCCCTGGCGGCAGGACCGGGAACTATCCCTGGTACGGGAGCTAGCTTGTTAGAGCCTGTCCCTAGGAGGGGATGCCATATCAGACTTAATGCAGAGAGGAGAGCCTTGATTCTACCCCAAATTAAGGTGTCATACTGTGTCAGCTCTCCATGGAGCCCTCAGGGTTCTACCCAAAGACTCCCAGAGAAGACTAAAATCCCTGAAGGGACGATGGCTGAAGTTCCCCAGATTTGGTGTTCCTCCTCTCCTCTCATTCAGGCTAACTCTTATTTCCCATAACTGTTCATTTCTCAGTTGGAGAAAAGGGGACAGAAGAGTGGAATACCAGAGGCTTTGACAAGACCCTCTCAATGAATACTACAGTCTTCCCGGAAGCAAGCCCGGTTCCCACAGCCAACGAGCCCCACGCTGGCCACCTTGAGCTGGAGTGTTTTAGCTATCAGGCTGAGCTCCAGAGATGGACAGAAAACCGGACGGCATTGGCAGGAACTTGAGATGCAGCTTCCTGTGCTGCAAAGGTCCGAATGTCCCCGCTTTCGTCACGGGCGTCTGCTCGCTGTGTGCTTTATCTTCAGATCTTCCCTAAGAGTCCCAGCCTCTTCTCACTCCTGTTTGCCCTGCTCACCTGTGGTCTCCATTCACTTCTTTTCAAGGCCTTGTCTCTAACTAAGGTATAACAGTGAAGAAATTCTTTAAAGCTTCAAATTCAAAAGACTTTCCAGGCCGCAGACGAATGATAAATGCTGGGGAGGAACCACAGCAGAAGCCATGGTGCATTTCTGAGCATGCGTGTTGGGCAGCCCAAAGCGGGAATGTGGGGGGCTCGGGGAGGGGGAAGGAGAGGAGGCAGAGATGCATGTGGCTTCTGAGAACACCCACAGCTGCCAGCCCTTCGATTTTGCAGGTGTCCTGCGTGAAAGATTCTATGACTCAACCCTTCTGCAAGAGTGTCACCGGCAGCAAAGCCCCACTGCAAAGCGAGGGAAACGTTGCCTCATTCTTGCCTCACGTCCCTTAATCCCAGGCGCATCCTTGTGAACCCTTGTGGTAGGAAGGAACTGCCCTTCCCTAGGACGTCCACCCTCAGACCCTGGACTGTGTGGATGAATTCATTGCCCTATGCAAATGGCAATACACAGGTGTAATTAGGTCAGGGAATGATTAGGGCCCAGTGTAGTCACACCGATTCTTAGAAGTGGGAGAATCAAAACTCAAGAAGGAGATGGAACAAGAAAAACAGAAGCTGGGATGCAGGGGCCAGGAGCTCAGGAATCCTGCAGCCTCTGCAAACTTGCAAAATAAGGAGCTAGCATTTCCCACAGAGCTTCCCGAAGAGTGCAGCCTGCCAAGGCTTCGACCCCGGCTTTCCTTGACCATACCTACAGAGCAGACAGCTAAGTTGCATTGTCTGAGGTCACTGCAAGTGTGATAATTTGCTGCAGCAGTCACTGTAAAGGAATGGAAGCACCCAGCCTGCTAGCCCTCCCCCACAGGGTGTGGACCGCCTGGCTGCACCCCCACCCCACCCCCACCCCCACTCCGGTGTGTGCTGTCCTCTCACAGACCCAGGCGTTTTCATGGCACAGAGGGTGGAATTTATCCCAGCACTGGCTTTGCATCCGGCAGACAGTTTCCCAAAAGATCCGTTCCAGATGGAAATCACAGGATCAAGACGAAGTTACTTGATTTCAATGCATTCTCCTGAGTTTTATATTTGTAAAAATGTTGCTAGGAAAAAAAATATCAGCACAAAAGATAGCACTCTGTTTAGAGAGCAAGAGGAATTCTGTGGAAATAAAGCAGCCGTAGCTATGAAGCTGTGGGTGTGAGCCTAGGCACAGTGGAGACTTGGTCGCCGGTGACCTGTGGGAGGCGAAAAGTAAACAGTGAAAAACAAAGATGACTTCGAAAGCAAAGCATTTGGCCCAGCAGCTGGAAAATGGGGTTCTGGTTATATTGTGGAGAGAAATAAATCCCGACTGTGGAAACAAATGGAAGTGTTACATAATGGGCCATGAAATCTCCTCAATGGAGGTCACTGGCCCGAGAGGTGAGGAATTCACTAATGCACACACAGAGAATCCATTCATCTGCACAGCCCGCACTCACACGGAAATGCAGCAGGGGCTTCTAAGGGGGTGTGAGCCACTAGAAGATACATATTGTGAGACACATGCACACCATAAACACACATATACCAAATACACAGGCCACACACACATACACACTACACACACACATTTCATCACACACACACCATACACGCATACACCACACACACAGCACACACACATACACCAAATACACATCACATACACACACCACACACATATACCACACACACACCAAATAAACACACACACATATACACACACACCAAACACACATTTCATCACACACACACACACCATACACACATACACACCACACACACAAACATTAGATACACCCACACCACACATACACACACACACCAAACACACATCTCATCTCTCACACACACTCACACAAACACACACACACCACTATGTAATTCTTAAATGTCCTTACCTTTGTTGATGTTCTTCTTCATCAGACGGTGTTGTGTGTTGCTGGGTATGGCAACAATGGCTTCAGGCAATACTAGACAAATGTTCATTTGCTGGGCTCCAACGGCAGCACACACACACACACACACACACACACACACACACACACCGGTGCTTTTTTAAATGCTTACCAAACCCACCAAGTGTTCATAACACGGAGCTTAAATACACTCTAGAGTCGGTGTTTTCGCCCTGTGTTAGTGGTAGCAGCGCATTCATTACTGCTGTAACTTCAAATGAAATGATGGTTTGGAGCTGAATTTCTTTAAAGTCTTTTCCAGCTCTGTGACTTTACAGTTTTTCCTCGAGAGGGCTGTTATTTTCTCCCAAGTTTCTCTCCTCTCTCTCTCTCTCTCTCTCTCTCTCTCTCTCTCTCTCTCTCTCTCTCTCTCCTTTTTCTGTATAATGCAGCAATGACGAACAACTTGGAACCTTCCCCCTGACAAGTGTCTTTAATATAAGTAGTGCTCCGAAGAGTATCCTGATTTTTTCTTGCCCCTCAGTTATTACTTCTAAGCTCCAAACATGTCTTTCTAATCAAAATCAGCAATTACTGAAAGTGTTGCTATACTCTTAGGATTGGTGTCTGTGGAATTTCACATCCAGTTTTGGGGAACACCGAATATTCTCAGAGGGAAAAGCATTCTGAACCAATTTCAGAAAGTGTTTTATGCCCCCAGCCAAAGCCACCTTGCAGAGCGCCTTCCGACCCCTATTGTTAAGTCTACTCGAGGCAGGTGAAGCCAGTGTGCTGAGAACGGTGTGTGTGGGGGGGGGGGTGGCTGCTGGGGTCTGCTTTCAGCAGTTACACAGCACAGCACATGTCTCGATGCCTAGAAAACAGGCTGGACAGTAACCGCTCAGGGCCGAGGAGTCCCTAATAAATGGCGCTCACCCTACAGAGATGCAAAACAATAGCAATCAGTCATCAGTCCCGGAGAGGTGACAGCTTCCAATTGCCCATTTTCCGGAGACACTCTCCTCATTACCAAGAGAAAGCAGACCGGTTAACTCAGCCAAGATCTATAGCTTGCTGCAGTGATCTCATCGGTCTGGGTCCCTGATGAGGACTCAGGCAGGTGGTGCAGAGAGCAGCAAGCTGACATATGGAGACGTACTGCCAGGCATACTGATCCACCAGGCCAGCTAATTTCCCTTGCATTTTGAAAAGAGCAATTATTTTAAATTGCCATAAATCGAAATGACTTTGCTCTTGCCACTAAAATGTAACAAGTCTATAAACTATAATATAAATGAGCATCCCTTGACATTTTGATTTGGAAAAAAAAAAAAGCAATTGTATGGGAGAAGAACCCAACCCACTTCAGTTGAGATTAAGATGGTAGCACAGACCGAGGCTTCGTGGTATCAGTGCAGTATATAGACCGCACTGTTCTGGAAGTGCTTTGGTTTTATACCAAGCTATCAGTGACTTTGGTTTTAAACCCATCTAATTCTGTCAAAACTTCTGTTTTATATGAAGAGACTAAGTTATGAGTCCCAAAAGAAGGATGGCGGAAGGTAAGGACGCAGCGTGAGGAATACTGAGAAATTCCTCTCTGTTGTCACCTGCCTGTGTGGAGCAAGAAACAAAACAGAATGCCAGTGTTGAGGCCAGGGAAAATCTACCTGCTGTCCCTCTCCAAAACCAGAGTAAGGGCGGGTCCAATCAAGCACTCTTCATAAATGAAACACACCCAGAATTCCAAATATGGAGTTCTAAAGGGAAAATTAGTATTCGGGTTTAGTTAGTAGCCCTGGAGGGAAACAGGACATTGATTTATGAAGCTGAGCAAAATTATGACCAGAAGGACCATTAAGAATATGCTGTCAGAGTGAGCTTTGGCTGCTAATTCAGACTGCGGCCCTAGAACATCCCAGAGCCGTGCTTTTAACTCGTGAGGTCCTGGAGATCACACTCTAGTTAACTTTAGAAAGGTTTTTATTTGACAGAGGTGTAAGAGAGACAATGTCCTTTCTTTTTCGAACAGAGAGACAAGTTGCCTTGTCTGCGGGAATCCAACTCTTTCCCCCACACAAGAACATGGGCTGCCCAGGGGGAGTGTAAACACTTTTCATTTTTTTATCTGAGATTTCCGGCGGGGGTGGGGAAGAAATCTTTTAACTAGATGTGTTGGGAATCCATAGAATAAACCGGTAGGAAAGGGTCCCTTCCCCAGAGAGTCGCAGTCTACCAGGAGGTAGAGGACTAGATGATGATGACTTCGCGAGATAAATGACAGAAGAATCAGGGGCAGGAAGGCTCCTGGCACCCAGAGGATGCCTCATCTTTATTCAGCTCCCACCTCACCAAGGCCACTCTGGCTTTGCCCATCTCTTAGCAACCAGGCTTTGCATCTTTGCTTCCTGGTGCTTCCCACATAACATTTACCCCATGTCAAGTCCTGGTGGACCTTGTCCGCTTCTTTCTGCCTAGTGCCTTCAGCAATGGTGATAAATTTATGGACTAATATAAATTAATACAACCTCTGAACCTAGTGGGAACTGCTACTGAGTTTATTCTTCAGTCAACAAATCCCTTTCCTTGAGTTGTTTTGTTGTTGTTGGTGGTGGTGGTGGGGCGGGGGGGGGGGTAGTTTTATTGTTTTGTCTTTTAGACAGGGCTTCTCTGAGGAGCCCTGGCTGTCCTGGAACTCACTTTGTGGACCATGCTGGCCTTGAACTTCGAGTTCTGCCTGCCCCTGCCTCCCAGTTTCTGGGATCAAAGATGTGCGCCACTACTGCTCGGCCCCTTTCCTTGACTTGTAAGAGCCTCCTTACCAGTACACTGTCCCCTCCACCAAACACTTGGCTCCTCTCCCATTGGGTTTTCCCTGGAAGGGCTTCACTGGGCTCCTGGAATAAGTAGGCTCTTGGACATGGTCTGGTCTGTATCGTCTCTGGCTGTGCCATCGTATTAAACAAGAGTGACTGGTTCCTCACCTAAATGCTCCTCTGGTGCTGTTATTTGAGGAGAGACACTGTCCCCACTATTGACACCCTCTCTGCCCTTGTCCCTTACAGCTTTAGTTATCTATCTAGACTATTCTAATAACCAGATCTGATTTAGATCATACTCCCCTTTTCTTCCCCATGGACTGTCGCTCTGACCTAATGGCCAGTCCTCTCCAAATGATGATGTCACTGAATCTAACAGATAGCACATTCCAGACTCCAATATCACTTTCTCCCCAAGACATTAGTTCTTTACCTGACATAAATCCCTGAGTTGGAATATATAACCATTCATCTGTCAACTTCCTCCTCCTCCCTTTTCTCCTTCCTCCCTCTCTTCCTAAACTCGAAATAATCAGTGAGCTCTATCTGTATTTACTGCTTTCAAATACAGCGCAACTCTGTCCTCCTCCCTCTTTAATCTTTGTGTTAAAGATGCGAAAGCCACTGGAAACACGGAAACATGGAGATCTAAGCCAGCCTACATCTGCAAGCTGAGTGCGCTCCCTCCGCGCACAGTGTCAGCCTAGAAAGCTCTAACATAGTCACCCTTCCTGAGCCCAGTGAATGACCCCATCCCCACCACCTCCCTATTTAAAAGCCCCACCGAGAGTCAGAATCAAATCCAGGCCAGCCTGCCGCACTCCTCACTACGTAACCCCCGCTCGTTTCCCAGCCTCCTCCCATCTCCCTTATTTCCTCTCTCGAGGCTTTCAACAGCTTCATCTTTAGAGTTCAAGAAAAGGTCACGGAGCTATAACCTTTTAAATATATCGTAGACCCTGGTGCAAGCTCCACCTCTAGATGTGCTGAGAAAAGGAAACAGCTAGTTGTCCCTCCCTTGCTGCTTGCCTCCCACTCGCACGCACACCCGAGGTTCCTGGGCAGCGTTCACTAGGGCTGACCTGCAGAAACTGTCTTTGGTTCCATTAGCATCACTATGCAGCGATGCTTGGAACACTGCCATCTCGTGGCCATAAGAGGAAGTGACACGCAAAGCCGTCCTCTACCTTGTTCCTCCTGCATACACTGAAAATTGGAGTCCCTCACTGTTCCCTTTGCCCAGGTCTTAATTATCAGAACTTGCAACACTTTACTTTTTAGTTCTATGATAGAGGTCTATTGATCTTCCTCAGTTAGTCTACTGATCAATAGCGAAGGGCCCTTACCAGATGCAGGCCTCTCGATGGTCCAGAGAAGCCCTTTGATCTGATGTTTTAGAGGGCTGTGTGCTGCCAGCCCTCGGGGAGAAGTAACAGGCGCCTTGACCACAGCATGGCCCACAGAGGTCCTCTGAGCTGCTTACCGGAAAAACGGTGATTACTTGGGCGAATACTTGGACTGTAGGCACAGCAGCAACTTTAAAGGGGAAGAAGATACAGCGTTTCTGAAAGCGGTCACTGGACTGTGAGGTGTCAAAGGCATCTAGAAACTACGTGCTCCTCAACTCACAGTGGGGTGGGTCAGTCCCAGCATCACCGAGATGGAGATACAGTAGGTGAGGAAGCAGCCCAAGGAGCCGCAGGAGCCAGCGCCTCGACTTGCCAGCTCTAACGCGCTCTTCGCGGGCGCCGGGGCTCCTGAAGAGCAGGACAAACCACCAGGACTCACGTCCTGATGTGATTGTTCCCTTCAGGGGAGCTGTGTGAACTTCTGGCGTTCTCCCTGGAGGGTAACTTGTGGACATATTTAGCCGTGCTCTCAGGGACAGAGCAGATGATCCAGGCCTTTCTGAGGTGGACCTGGCGGACTCTGGAGACTTAAATCACCGTCTTTGGACAGTCTGTGTATAGAAGAGAAGGAGGGGCATTTTCTTCAACTAGGCACATTGGTGCAAGGGACACCGTATCCAAAGAGCTAAGAAGTGGAACAGCCCAGGACTGGAGGTCAGCTGTCCTGGCAGGTGCTCCCAGCATCCTATGTAAGCCTGTAAGAGATCTGTCCTGTCTAAAGAGAAGTATCTAATCTGAATCTGCATTCATTTTCTTTGCGTGGCTTCAAGGATAATGATTTTTGTGCGCAAATTTCAGCTTATAGAACAATCCTAACACAGAAATGATTTTTTTTGTCTGACAGCATAAAGATTTTTGCTCAGGTAAAATAAAGCAAATTTATAGAAACCTGGGAAATATAATAAATCAAAACTGCACTAATACCTATTGAGCATAGCTTAACCTAAGCGTCCACGAACAGGATGAGAATGTTGTATTACATATACGCAATTGAGTAAAATCGCTGAACTAAAAGCCCGTTTTGTAATGTACTAATTAGTATCTCAAGAGATTTGTTAAATACTTATGCCCAAAGTGATAGACAAAATAGCACACCACAGGGCTTGGTCCTCTTTACTTTCGGTCACGTCTGTAAAGGCGGCAGCTCGCTGCCACATCCCAGCATTGGGAGAGAGGCTGGCCTTGAACTCACAACCTTGCTGCCTCCACCTCAAGAACGCTGGTGTCAGCTGTGTGCCCCAGCACCCCCAGCTTTAGAATTATAAGTATGTACAAAAATAACACCGATTGAAAAGTACCTGCCAGTCAACAGCAGGGACACACGGTGAGGAATCAGTAGGCAACTTTGTAGAGATGTCAGAGGATGCAATTCCAGGAGCTGAGATGGCTCCCAGAGTTCCTGTGTTCCTAGGGGATGTGACCTGAGGCATGCTGGTGCCTTCGGTCCATCCTTACTGAAGTCTTTGCAGTAGAGGTGCAAGGACATGCAAGGACAGAGAGCATCTAGTGGCATTCCAACAACAGGATGAGGCCCATCCCCAAAGAGAATCACCACAAAGCAAATGTCATAAATTGTCCCTTTCAGGGCTGCTTGGAAATAAAAAGCAACCTTGTTTTCTGGCCTTTCTTGGGCTCTGCATCTTAGCTGTTCTTTCACCGCATATACAAGCCTGTTTAGAAGCAAGTCTGTTCTAAGCATGGTTTCCCAGCGATGGGGAACTGGTACCGTCACCAGGCATTCTGCAATTCTGCAGCACATAGGAGTCATGTGATCGCAGAGAAGATATGCTTTATAAATACTTTTTTCACAGTCAATAGCTAATTACGAGTTCGTGGTTCTTAAACAGATTCGATATTGGAAAGTAAGTCTAAGTGGATCCATCATGGAAACTGTTAGCTGACAGCCAAGTGCGAGATTAGCCCTGGGTCTAACGGGCCTCTTGGCTTTCTCTCTCCATGTCAGGACAACAGTAGCCGCTGCGGCTGCCGTAGCAAGTATGGTCAAAGTGCTGGAGAACGCCAGCAGGGAACTGAGCCCCGTGTTTCCTCCCTGTCCCCTCGAGTCCCACACAGAGCTGTTTCGCACGACTCAGTTGCCTGAGCTTCGTCTCACTTTTGCATGTTGGTGCGTTCCCAGCAGGCCCAGGAAGTTGACACGTACCACTACCACCTGGCAAAATTGTTCTCAACAGCCGTTAAGTTTAGACAGGACTGGAGGTCGCCAAGATCCAGATGGAGAGTCGCCTGTCGTTCTCCACCTTCCCCGAGTTCCCATACTCCACCTTCCCGAGTTCCCATACTCCACCTTCCCGAGTTCCCATACTCCACCTTCCCGAGTTCCCATACCCCTCGTCTGTGCTGACAACCGGCCACCTCTCATCTCCATCCCAGGTAAGCAGCAGAGCAGACAAGGCACGGTCCTCCCGGGATATGCTGTCAGTAGCTAGTTAACGTACTGGTAGCTCATTCCGTCATTGTTAAGTTTCCTGATAAAAATACAAACAGGTGTGTCTCTTTCACAGGCTTCATATTAAGTCCAGAATTAACAGGCTTCAGATGTATCTTCAGAGGTTCAGAATTTCCAATTTCCTTTAACTGTCCTCTAAAATGGCCATGCCTTTTAGCCATTTGCTAAACAACCTTTTGCTGAAACACCAAGATGTGAATCTGTTCCAGTTGTCTTACAGATGCCTGCAGGTTCCTGGGAAAACTTCTGCTGCTGTATCAAGAAATCTGGTCTGGTGAAAACTAACAGTCTCCAGAGCCTATTTCGACCCCGCCCATTTCCAAGCATGTTTTATAGGTCACTCCTTCTGTCTGGGCCAAGACAGAGGGCTCTGCAGATAATGCCTCTACCTGCACCAGTTCATGGGACTTCACCATTGGTACCACCTCCAGGCTCAAATGTGCACCTACCCAGCAACTGAAATATGGTTTTAAAGGATATACCTGCTCTCGTGTCTCACTTACTCACCCATGCCTCTCTTGTGCAACCAGGGCACTGCTCTGTCCCATTCTTTCTGGCAGCGAATCACCCTTCCCATGGCTAGCCCCATTCATAGAGCCAATAATAACAATCTATTTTCTCCTCCTAGCAACCTGCCTTCCCATCTCCCTCAAGGAACAGATGCCCGAAGTCTCCAGGATGGCGGTGAACCGGATGCCTCCTCAGCCACAGCTCCTGCTGAGCATGAGCCCACCAACTCCCAACTCTCACCTCCGTTAAGTCACTCCATGCCCACAGGAAGTAGTCAGACCGGAGCTGGCACCCCTTTACCCAAAGAGTCTGGAATGTTTGGGTTCACGCTTCACCCTAGCCTCTGGCATCCATATACCCAAAGAGTCCGGAATTTTCCGGTGGAAGTTCTACCCCCAAGCTCCCTTCCTTGGAAGTTGCCTCAGTCCAGACTCCACCCCTGAGAAAACCCGCCAAATGAGGACTCCTCCCCAGAGATGCCCAAGACCACTCCTACAGGGTATTTAAATAGCAACTCAGAGAACAAACATGTGGTTTTCCAGTCTTCCCTCCCCATCTCCTCTCTGAGGAACTGGAAAGTCATCTGGAAGCATTGGTATCCATTAAACCTGGGCTTTTTCTAATTCTGTTTGATTTGGTCTGATTCTGATTATTACATCAGCAGAGAGGCTTATGGGGTGCAGAAACTTTTCAGAGGCTCCGACACTGGAGAAAGAACGGACCTGCTAACGAGATGGGACAATCAGTGAAGAATGAGCAACCCCTTCCTCTCCTGTTGTCCTTATTAGATAGGCTTCCAGCAGAAGGTATGGCCCAGAGTAAAGGTGTCTTCCTGCCTCAAGATCTGCATCAAAGGCCTGTCGCTTTTCTGCCTCAAAATCTGGAGCACAGGTGCGCCCTCCACTTCCGGATTGTAGTTCATCCCAGATAGAGTCAAGCTGTCCATCAGGAATCGCCATCCCCATGGTGGATGCCTCAGCACTCCTGGGCGCTGCTCTGGGGCGTGACAGGACGCTGGGCTGAGCAGATGCAGTGAGGGAGCATGAGGGTGGCAGGCTGGCCAGGAACTGAGCTTTAATGTAAATTTATTTTAATTTGGTCTTATGTGCCAGTACGATATAATTTTTTTTTAATGTGCTTCTGTTTTCTTCTGCTTTCCAGACGTACGACTTGCAAAACCCCTGGGACTTGGAAGGATGAAGTGATTTGTATGTTAATGAGTCAACTCGCTGGTGGCTCCTGGATAGCCTAAAGATGGACACTTGTTACCAGGGAAACCAATCACAGGCTTTGATGATTGGCACTTCCAGTTCCATACTCGGCCCCACCTCAGGTTCAAAGAGGAACCTGAGGTTGACTTTGATGTAGTCAGCATTTCATGAAGTTTCCAGGCTGATGAGGTGTGAGGATTTAGAGGACCAGGAGGAGCCTGGTGAGGTGCCAGAAGCCTCACACCCCTTTCCATCCCTTTCTCATACATGGCTACTAGGGTTTGTCTGCTTTGTAACAAGCTGACAATACGGTCAGTAGACACTTTCCAGAGTTCCGCCGGATGCTCGGGTACAGGCGCAAACATGAAAGGCGTCTGGGCAGCCATGACAGACAGAAACTGTGGCTAACCTGGGACCCACTCTCAGCGTCTGGAGCGGGAAGTGGTCTGAGGGGCTGGGCATATTACCCGTGAGACAGGAGACTGTTTCTAGGCACGTGATGGCAGGATTGAGTTGTCTCTGTCAGTGTCTGCACGGGCTCACTTGTTGGGAATGGGGGTTGGGAGATTGTAAATCCACACTTTTTGGTGACATCAGAACACATGAGCAGAAAGAAGAAAAGAATGTTGCAAGATTTTGTTGTTGTTGTTGTTGCTTTCCTGAAAACTATTTAGGGCAGGCTGGGTCCAGGGAATTCCAATCTTTGCCGACCTGGTTGCCGACCCTGTCTGGAGCCTGTGAGGGAGGAGCCTGAGGCCAGGCAGCACTGGGAGAATGGAGCTGGCCTAGGACACCTCTTCTCCCTCCCTCCAAGTCCCAGGAGAATTCTGCTCTGTCCTTTGTGCTTTTGGAGTTTCTCCCTCCCTCCGACCAGCTTTCTGATCTAGAGAAGTGCTGGTTGCTAGGAGACTGAATTGCCTTTTCCAGTAGAGTACTTTAGACAGAAACAATTCATGTGATTTTCTTCCTTAGTAAAAGGGAAATTGGTGAGGCATTTGCAGCCCTGTTTTCCATGCCACGCTTTTGTGCTCCTCTGTGTGTTTGTTTTTGCAATCACAGACCCTTTCATTTGCTTTTCCCACCGCTCCACGCTGCAAGAGAGACAAAACTGACTGCTCCTCCAGTTGTCTGTAAGGATGAAAACCGTTCCCAGGCTTGTTCCCAGGCACGGCGAGGTGATAGTTTGCCTGCTCCTCTCCCAAGGGAGCAGAGAGTGAGAAGCAGAAATAGCATTTCAATGGACTCGGAAATCAGAAAGTGACACCCATGAAAACATATTAGTTTTGCATGCAGGGGCTTGTTTTATGCAACTACTTCTTAGGTTCGTTTTTCTCAAATTTCTAAAATCATGCAGTCTGAACAGATCATTTAATAAGTGTTCAAGCCACAACTTAGACAAAGAAGAAGTTGCTGACTTCCAAACAGAGGCTCTGTTGTACCCTAGGAGAGCAGGCAGCATAGACAGGCAGGTTCTTCTAAGGAGACACGGGAATGTCAAGTGCAAATGCCAAAAAGGAAGCGGTGTCAAAATGCGGTCTCTCCTACGGCATTAAATGTCATGCCTTGCATATAGTAAATGCATGTATTACATATAGTAAATGTATGTCTTGCATATAGTAAATGCATGTCTTGCATATAGTAAATGCATGTCTATTAAAAACAAATCCTAGTGAGGATGATGGCAGTAGCTTTGCCAACAAGGTTCTTTTCTTCCAAATCTCATAGCTTTTGCTTTAAAATCCAGTTGCAGTATTTTTTTTATTACTAGAATGTCATATTGTTTGTGACAGTGTTGACAGTCTGAAGCCCAAGGACTCACTTCCTTTGAATGGTTGAGGGTTGGAGAGTCTGCAGAAGAGGAGGGGAATGCTTCCTCCTTCTCCACTTCCCCACTGTCACAGAAATCTGTGACATTTCTTGGTTCCATTTCTTACAACAGGTTTGTTTTATCTGCGAGCCAAGCTAAGTGCTGCGGGGGCAGAGAAGGGGCCCTGGTTCGGGTTTGCGTGGAAACAATAAAAGCCAACGGTTCCAAGGCACCCGCGCCACCAGCTTCAGCTTGAAAGCGACCACAAGTCCCATTTAGAATTTCTCGTCCCCCTCTAAAGAGACTGCTTTTCCTTAAGCTCCGGCATTCAGAAGAGCACGCTGTTTTGTTTCTGGTGTCGTTGAATGCTCTTCTCTTTTAATTAACAGTAAGAATTCAATTCTCCAGCTTAGTGGCAGGGTGCCTGTGATCCTGGAAGCTGTAGCTACAGACCGAGAACTGGAAAGCTAAAAGGGAAAATTATTTCAAGATCATCAAGATGGAGAGTTCCATTAGGAGTAATCAGCAGTCTTAGGGTCCACGTTACATTACTCTATGCAAGAGTTCTTTAAAAAGAAAAATGCTGTGTGCATGCAGGTGCCCCGAGGCCCCAGATTTCTCCTGAAGCTAAAGTTGTGGGATGTCTGACGTGGATGCCTGACACAGAACTGGGGTTCTCTCCAAGAGCAGCAAGTACTCTTCACAGCTGAGCCATCTCTCCAGCCCCTCCACAATCTTTGAGAAAGTCCTATTCCCACCAGTGAATGCTCACACTTGGTTGAAGAGAAATCTGCTCACCCATCTTCAGAACTGGCCTCAGTCTGATCTTCCCACCCAGGGGGTGTTTGGGTTCCTCTCAGTCTCTGCCTTCCTCTGCTCATCTTGTAGGAATCACAGCGCTCCCCGTGCTGTGCCCACGGAGATGGGTTAGGTGGAGCTCTGCCTGGTCCTCACTGCTCCTGTCCCTCTTCCCTTTACTCACCTCCTGCCCCTGGAAATGGCAGTGTAAAGCTAAGACCTCAATCCCTTGAATTGTAAATATTTACAGACGGGAATTCAGTCTTCCCAGATGGTTATTTGTTTGTTGATTTTATTCTGCATAAAGGAAAATTAAAGAAGTGCTCTTGTACACAGTAAAGATTTATCACTCATTCTGGTTTAATAAAACGCTGACTGGTCAGTAGCTAGGCAAGACATAAAGGTGGGGCAACCAGACTAGGAGAATTCTGGGAAGAAGAAAGGCAGAGATACAGTCACAATCCAGACACAGAGGAACCAAGATGAGAATGCTTTACTGAGCAAAGGTACCAAGCCACATGGCTAAATATAGATAAGAATTATGGGCTAATTTAAGTTTAAGAGCTAGTTAGAAAAAATCCTGAGCAAGAGGTCAAACAGTTTATAATTAATATAAGCCTCTGCGTGTTTATCTGAACGTTATTGAACGGCTAGGGGACCTGGCAGGACAGAAACTTCCATCTACAAAGAAGGATGAATTAAAGTCTGGCTGGTCCAGGATTTCCCAGTGTTTTCTGACTGGCTCTGACCCATGTCAGAATGTGTTTTAGAAAGTCTTCCCTCTGGAGTTCCAGGTCAAGCCAGTATGCTTTAACTCACCACACAGTGGCTAGTCAATGAATAATTGCTGTCCAGTGATTTGTGACTCCTGAGCTGCCAAGGTGATAAGAATCCAGGGGTGTTGTTTGAACAAATGAATTTTCTTTGAAAAGCCTCTCTAGCCTGTGGGATTCCTCAATCAGTCTGGCTCATGTTATAGATGCCTCTCTTCCTCTAGAGAGCACAACACTGACCGAGCTGGCGGTGGAAGAAATAAAGGAGGAGAACCACACAGGGATGCCGTCGGGGTCCAGCATCTTCTGCCTCTGACATCCTGGCTCCTTTGTGGTCATCAGCATCAGCACCAAAATGAATTCATAACCCAACCGTTCCAGGAAACCGAAGGATAAAACCAAGACAACCAAAGTTTAATGACTAGTCGGGCTAAGTATTTAAACATGGATAAAGGAGAACCTAAGAATGCTCACACAGCTCAAAGAATAACTCAGTCAATGTCTACATAGCTCAGATTATATTTAGATTAAAAACCTTATGAAGAATACTATCTGACATCCCTTATAACAGAACATAAAGAATACTTAGTGTGATGAGATGCCCGAATCCCTTCTGAATGGCTAATACTTTGAAAAGAAGTGAAGTCTTTATAAATCCAGCTCTCGCTAAAGGGCATTGCCTCAGAAGAAAGCTATCATTACAGACGTCAGCTTCTGAATGCTGGGCACACTAATCTGTTCTTCTGGACATTCGCCATGTTCGTTCTTAGCATGTCTGCTAGGTCGCTATAACCAGATAATCGTATTACTAAATTAAGATAATTGTATGCTTGTCTGTGTGCAGCGCTCACATGCGTGTCCACAGACACATCCCTGCGGACAGTCTATGATTACAGAGCAGAGCTCATGAATGCTAGTCCCCTGAGGCTGACACGTATGATTTCAGATTGTTTTCAGATAACAGGAAGGCTGAGATTGGAGCTAGATCGAGCATCTGCGTGCTCCATGAAGGTGCTCTTCCTAGAGATTAAGACTGGCTCAAGCATCTGAGTGCTCCATGAAGGTGCCCTTCCTAGAGATTAAGGCTAACTCGAGCATCTGAGTGCTCCATGAAGGTGCTCCTCCTGGAGATTAAGGATGGCTCAAGCGTCTGAGTACTCCATGAAGGTGCTCTTCCTGGTGATTAAGGCTGACTCGAGCCTCTGAGTGCTCCATGAAGGTGCTCTCCCTGGCCAGCTGTAACTACACCCGTAAGGGCTCTTTAATAGTTTGCTAAGGTCTGAGCTGCACCTACAGAACGCATGTCCCTTTCACACCATTTCCTGCTCGGCTTGGCCACACATCTGGGAAGGTGTTTTGAGTCCTCCATTTGCGTTCAGAATCCTCCTTAAGTCCTCAGACTGGAAACAACGGAAGACCGGCAGCGGGGCGGAACAAAGCATCTTTCCACAGCACTGAAGACTGAAGACGAACAAGGTCAGAAGCGATGAATGTGTTTCCTAAGCCTCTGCTGTCTCTGGGAGCCAGGTTTCGTGACACACCTCTGTGTGCGCAGAAGTTAAAACCCAATGCTATCCTTTTGCCTTTTATGTGCAGTTTTTAAACTATCTATCTACTCCGTCTACTCGCAGGCAGAATTTGGTGTCGCTCGGTGACCTAACCTTGGCAGAGTAACATGAAATATTGTTTTAATGGGCACTAGTGATGTCTCCAAAGTGAAGGCGTCTGAGAAGAACCAACGCTGGGAACAATGAAGAAAAAGCTCCTGAGAAACTAAAGTGGACGTGTCTTGTTCTTGGATTTAGCGCACGTTCTTTTTGAGAACCTGATAAATTTCATGATAGTGCGGTTGCTAGGATACTCCTGAAAACCTATTAAAGTAAGCCCTTTCCTTTAAAGGTTTGGGCAGCGTCTCCATTATTTCAAAATAGCTTTGAAAATCATGATCTGTGCTCCAGTGGGCTTCATCTAAGTGAATAAAACAGGCGAATGAATGGCCCTTATGAGGAAAGAAAAGGTTACTGAAGTCCTAAAAATTAATTCAATTCTCTCATAATGAAATATCTTAAGGTAGATTTGTAGAGATTCAGATTCTCAGCCCTCAAAAGCAAAAGTATAAATTAAAGCTAAAATAGATTCTGCAGTGCCAGTGGGATGGCTCGGCTGGCAAAGACCTGAGTTCAGTCTTTGTAACATGCAAGATGAAAAGAGAAAGCCACCTCCCTGGAGTAGTCCACTGACCTCCACACTGGCGCCATCTTCTTAGCGCGTGTGTCATGGTGCACTTGTCTGTGGACAAACATGCAAGGTATGATATAAAGGGCGTTTTAGGTAGCCAGAAAGGGAGCTCGATGTCCAAGGGGAGCCTCAGTTACTACAGACGAAAGGTACCTTAGGATCGTAAGCATCCTGCAGGGAAAACATTCTTAGCCGGATCCTGACTGTTGGAGTAAGGCGACTCTAGCAAGGTGTGAAGCATCCATAGACCATGCGTGCTTTCCACATATAAAGCTATGCACCCGCAGGACCAGGAGTATGCCGAGACACCCTGCTCAGCAATACAGTTCTCCCCAGAACTAGAACTAACTGGTGCCTACTTTGGCCCATTTGCCTCAAGAAACCCGCACTTATTTTATTTCATGTTATTTATTGAGCTTAGGTCCCATGTATCCCAGACAGACTGGTTTCAAACTTGCTATGTAGTCAAAAATAACCTTGAACTTCTGATCCTCTTGCCGCTATGTCTGGCATTACAGGCTTGTCTCACCACACTCGGGTTATTCAATGCACAGATCAATGCAGGACTTAGTGCATGCTGGGTAAGGACCCTGCTAACCAAGCTACGTCCCCAGCCTACAAAGTCTGTCTTTGTTCATGAGGCCACAGAGAAGCAGCTTCTTCTGATTATCATTCTCCTGTAGCAGAGACTGCTGCGGTGGCCACCAGAACAAGACAGCCCGTAGTCACACAACAATACTGCGACTCTGAAGTACAGCAAGGCAGAAGAGAACAATTACTAGATAACGATTTATTGATCTATTTAGGGATTTAAAGCATTGCTTACGCTGCCTGTTTGCCAAGACTTCCCTTGCTACCTGAAACAGAAAGACCTGGAGGAATAACTGAAACAATGAGTCGTTGCCCTTAGCAACCTGCTGACTGCCACATAGACTTCAGTAAAACCTTGCTTGCTTGCCTGCCTGCAGCGCCTTGTGGTTTTGGAGTATAAAATGAGAATGTGGCCTGGGAAGGAAGGAAACTCTTCAGGAACTCTCCTGGCTTTGGTCCACTGGCGACATCTCTCTCCTTGACTCTCATTGGGAAAGGAGTGCTAACTACAACAAGAGCCCCACAGTGACATCTAGAAACCGCTGCTGATATCCTCTACCTATCTTGAGGAGATAAGGGATGATTGTTAAGTCCATATCTAAGATTCCAGCCAGGCACAGCCTCCTGTCCCCAGCTGCATGGGGGTCCTGTGGAGCTGCTAGTATCTATCTGGGTGGGAAGGAAATTAAAGGCGGGGCTCCAGCAGACTTTGTGGTCAAACCCCATTCTGTGGTGGAACACTTAGATGTACAATTGTTTTCGGGTCATCCAAAATCCTTATAAGTAACCCCCACAAGGATAGTCATTTCTTTGGTCGGTCATTGCTCTATCTGGGACGAATACACGTTTCTTTTCATCTCCCCAAGAGAAGGAACACAATGTCCTACGGTTCAGACGTGGGGTCGGGGGCTGAACCAGGGCTGAAGGTGTAGGTATTTGTCTGTACATCGTTAAGCTCATTACGTTGGTCATATTTCTGCTGCTGTGACAAATACTTGTCACTTTACAAGAGGAAAAGTTTGCCTGGGGTCACAGTTATAGAGGCTTCAGCTCATTACCGGTTGGCATCCCCGCTTTCGGGCCCACGGCAGACAATAAATCAAGAGGGGAATTCAGGGCGAAGGGAGCCTGCTCGTTTCGTGGTAGTTGAGAAGGGACGCGAGACGGGTGAGGAGAGGCCAAGGTTCCTCTTTCCTTTGTTTTACCACACTCTACTTCTTAAAGAACACGTGGGCCTTGGGGGGACTCTTAGGATCAATACTACAGTATTTACAGTGAGACGCTTAATACGTTAGTGATAAAAAAAAATGTAGACTCATAGATTGAATTTTTTGATCTGGATTTTTGAGACGGAACTCGGTGCACAAACCAGGCTGGCCTTGAACTTGTAGCAATTCCCCTGTTCCTGCCTCCCAACTTCTTGGATGCCAAAAACGCACCCACTATGTCTGGCCAATCTGGAAGAGTCAAACTGAGCTATTTGCTAATCTATGAAGTTACATTAAATTGATATCCTCTCAAATCTATGTCTCCTCTGAAAGGCATTTTAACAAGAGTTCTTAAAGGAATATCTTACACTGTCTGCCCTTCAATCCAGGTAAACGGCAGGGAAATAGTTAAACATCTGCCCTTTCTTTATGCATGTTTGCCAATAATGTAATATGGGCATGGGTTTTTTTTTAACCAGTGTATCTTATATTACACATTTGATCAAATAAATTCCTACCAACAAGAATGGACTGAGTCATAGAAAGAGCTATCTACATTTGCATAATATAAAAAGGTTGATGGCCGGGCGGTGGTGGCGCACGCCTTTAATCCCAGCACTCGGGAGGCAGAGGCAGGCAGATCTCTGTGAGTTTGAGGCCAGCCTGGTCTACAAGAGCTAGTTCCAGGACAGGAACCAAAAAGCTACAGAGAAACCCTGTCTCAAAAATCCAAAATAAATAAATAAATAAATAGGTTGATGAAATAAGCTAGCAAAACCAATAATATTACAAAGCAATAAAATTAAAATGAGTTCTTTGTGTCATTTGAAAAATCAAGGTTATTTTTACAAGCTATAATTCCTCTACACAATAGTAACTGTAATAATGGTGATAATGTATGTAATACATTAACACGACCTGTTTGCCATAAATAAATTTTCAAAATTTGGCTCCGCCTCCAAAGACTGTGGCCATCCAGCTAATGAGTCTTCAGTGTGGTGCTCACCCAAAAGCTGTGCACAGTGTCCAGACTCGTCCCAATTTGACCCTAAAACAAACCACGTGGATTTGACCAAGGCCTGGAGATGTTATTCTCCTAGTGTCTAGAACCACGATGGTCCCTAGATAGAAGTTGGCAGGAAAGAACCTTATGGATATTTTGGGGGCAATTACAAACGACAAAAGCAGTGGTGGGAAAACCCAGCTTAAAAATGTGGGTGGCCCCATTTCAGGGACTTGGAGTAAGGCAGCTGAGAGGAAACATCCCGCCTACGGATGCCGAGTGCGGAGTCTGTTGTCAGTGTCCTGTTGCGGGGAAGTGGAGGCCCCGGGATCTGAACACGCCCGTCATCACCTGGTGAAGATCAATGATCCCTTAAACAACGAGTATATTTAACCTGAGGCACTCTCTCAATTCAAGGCCTCTTAACAGAGAACAGTTCTACGTTCAAACTATTAAGATATTTTTTACCACTGACACAGGATCGCTTCGCTTTTTTTTTTTTTTTTAAATTCCTTAATCCAAGTCAAGAAGTCAGCAAGGGTGGAAGGCAAATTCATTGGGTAGCATGTCTCCCCTTCAGAGTTGAATTCTTCGGCAATACAGAAACTACAGAAATTATGTCCCCAGGTTTTTGGTCGTTATGGAAGTTTCAAGCCACAAGCTATAACCGCGAAGGGCAGTAGAGGGTGCATGGACCAGTGTAAGACGGGGCAAAGGTCCCTGGGGACGCTGGGAAGTGAGAAGCTGAGAGCGGCTCTTCACCTTCGGCTTGATCTTAGCACGTGTTTGGTCTTAGGAACTGATGAGCTTTCTGCTAACTGTTGATTACATTTGAAATTCATCGAAGTATAAACTAACCGCATTAAAATGACTTTCATTACCACTTATCTTTTGGCATTTGATGATTTGCTCAGTAGCTTGCCTTCATTATAATTTTTTAAAGCCCAAATCACAACACTGGAAAGCAGTTCTCTCCATTTCTAAATGATTGGGATTTCTGATTTTCATGCTCTAACAAAGGCTATTAAGTACCTACCATGTGTCAAACACCTGTTCTGTGTACAGAATATGCTCATGAATGGTGTACCCCTGCTTCTATGCAGAACATATTTATTGGGTGTTAATTTTGATGGGCTTTTGAATAGGCACTGAAGCACACCTCTAGACATGTCATGAAGGCATTTCCAGGAAGGTTAAGTGATTAGGAAAAGCTGCTTTGAATGTGGGTGGCACCATGCCACAGGCTGGTGTCATAGACTGAATGCAGAGGAGAAAGGAAGCCGAGCCCCGTGGGCATCTCTCTCTGCTTCCTGGCTGTGGATGCAATGTGACCAGCTGCCTCATCTCCTGACTCCATCCATGCCTTCCCTACCCTGGTGGACTGGATCCCTCTAAACTGTAGGTGTGAGCAAATCCTCCCTCCCTTAAGAAGCTTCTTGTTAGACATCAATCACAGCAGCAAGAAAAAAAAAAATAACTAATGTATCAGGGAATCAGAAAATAGAAAATAAATCTGTAAAACAGAAGCAACGTATGCGAACCAGGAACAGGTTTCAGAGAGCTTACCTAGCTCGCAGGAAGCCCTGGATAAATCACAAGTTCTCACAAAACAGGACACCTGTAATTCTAGCACTGGGGAAGTAGAGGCAAGAGGATCGTAAATTAACTATGTAGCAAGTAAGCCTGGGCTGATCTCCCCCGCACCCCCTACAGTGATCCATGAGGAAGAAAATCAAGCAGAGCTGAGGAAGAGTGTAGGTGAAGGGAACAGACAAAAGCACCTTAGCCTGAGTACTGCCATTTTACCTGCAGGGTGAAATAAAGTTCAGGTTCCTAAACCCTAGGGGAGCTTCCAATGGCTGACCCACATCCTCCCTAAACCATAGACATCGTCCTTATGAATCTTTAGTTCTTTAGCAACATCATGGCTGTTTCTAACCACAGACGGAACAAATGGATCTGATTGGTTGGGCTGAAAGCCTTGCATTGTATATCAATTGACAACAATGTTGGTGGGTTTTGTACTTATAAGCCCTGCTTCTGCCCCTGCTCTTGGCTGTCAGGAGAAGCAAAGGCTCCTGTCCTTGTCCTGCAGTGCTGATTGGTCAATGACCCCCTTATGCGGTGAGTTATTGAAATCTTTGGCAATCGTCAGTGTTATCTCCCTCCCTTCTCATGGAACAGAACAGGTGAGGTGTAACATTGGGGGCTTATATGTTTGGAACAGGAGGATGCTGATTTTAAATCGGGTAAGAAGTGTGTTTTCTGTCATCCCTTCACCAAAGAAAGAGGAATTTGAAGTTCTAGTTTTTACTAAATTAAACCCAAAAAGGCAGTTCTTACCAATATGTCTCTTTGATACATTCAAATCATTAGATAATCACATTCCACTATATCTTTCAAAACAGGTTTATTCATAAAAATCACAGAATTGTGAAGGAACTTAAATGTGGTGCTTGAACACACTTCATGAAATAGTTCAGCTGTACTGAGGGACAATTGAGAAGTAAGATGTGTGTATTAAGAGCATATGGGACTTAGTACATATGCACTGTGACATTATCAGTCTCGTTACTATTTCCACCACCTCGGAAACAGCTGTTCTTTTAATGTCTATTTTATGTACATGGATGTTTCCCCTGTAGGTATGTCTATGCACCAAGTGCATGCAGTGCCCACAGAGGCCAGAAGGGGTGCGCCATACCCCTCGGAACTAGAATCACAGAAAGTTGTGAGCTGCCATGTTGGTTCAGGGAATTGAACCCAGCTGGTCTGGAAGAGGAGCCAGCTTTTTTTTCTTTTTTGATCTATTTATTGTTGAGTGGTGGTGGCACACACCTTTAATCCCAGCAGTGGGGAGGCAGAGACAGGTGGATCTCTGTGAGTTCGAGGTCAGCCTTGTCTATAGTAAGTTCCAGGACAGGCTCCAAAGCTGTAGAGAAAGCCTGTCTCAAAAACAAAACAAACAACCAAAAAAAGATTTATTTATTTATTATGTATACAGTGTTCTGTCTGCATGTTTGACTGCACACCAGAAGAGGGCAACAGATCTCATCACAGGTGGTTGTGAGCCACCATGTGGTTGCTGGGACTTGAACTCAGGACCTCTGGAAGAAGAGTCATCTTTCCAGCCCAGAGCCAGTGCTCCCAATGGCTGAGCCACATCTCTAGCTCTATAGTCACTATTTGTACGGTGAGAATCCTAAGATCTGTCCTCTCGGGTGACTTCGAGCGCACAGTACACTGCTAGTAGCTAGTTGTATTTGCAATGTCAGCGCCCTCCGAAAGCTCGTACCTCGGGCTAGCACCTCCCCAGTCCCTCTCAGAGCCTTTCCAAGGACTTCTGGACACGTGTGTGCATGCCTATTGCCTAAAACCAAAGAGGCAGTTTCATACTTGGCAACACACTGCACACCCCAGAACTGCTCGGCGTTTGACATTTGTACAAACAGACCCGAGAATGT
The DNA here is from genome assembly GCF_014885135.2 of Alexandromys fortis. NCBI lineage: Eukaryota > Metazoa > Chordata > Mammalia > Rodentia > Cricetidae > Alexandromys > Alexandromys fortis. The sequence continues at coordinate 3,514,972 of NW_026067984.1, read as the reverse complement.
AAATGAAAGAACCAAGTCAAGAGAGGAGAAAGTCTGGCGTTCTGTTAGATGGAAGGCATCCATACATTTGAAAACAATTATTGAAGGTCTAACATGTTCTTGTGTGTGTGTGAGAGAGAGAGAGAAAGAGAGAGAGAGAGAGAGAGAGAGAGAGAGAGAGAGAGAGAGAGAGAGAGAGAGAGAGAGAGAGAAGACAGGAAGTTGAGATTGCTTCCCAGGGAGTGGAAGGATGGGTCAGTGGTTAAGGACCCATACAGCTCTTGCAGAGAACCATAGTTTGGTCCTGAATATTCATATGGGGCAGCTCCAGTCCCAGGGGGTATCTGATGCCTCTGGTGCCCTCTGGAACTTGCACTCACACCCACCCACCCACCCACAGATTTACACACATAACATTCCACTACACACACACACACACACACACACACACACACACACACACACACACTACTTCCCAGAGTAACTAACCCCTTGGGCTGACAACAACAACCTAGAAGGAAAGGGGAAAGACTGAACTCCCATTGTCCTTCTCTTGCAGCTTTCCTGGGCACCGGTGACCCAACACCTCCAAGTCAGCCGAACAGAGATACAGTGTAGGTTGGGAGAGCGGCTCGGCAGTGGAGTACTTGCTGACGTTGTTGGGGAAGAAACCACTGACTTTGGTGCATTCCCCACCATTCTGGCAAGCACAAAAATGCATAGGCACATATGAGCTGGGGAATACAAATTGTAAGTTTGCTGAGCTTGCATACAAATTAAGTGCTTATATTTGCATTTAAATGAACACTGCGCGATGTAAAGATAAATGCTAAGATTCATGCTAATATTTGTTTTTATATTTTTATTTAGAATGTTAAGTAGCACACCAAAAAAAAAAATAACAGCATCAGAAAAAAAAAAGGGAGGAAGCTTTATGTTGTAGGACCTACTGTTAATGGCACCTTCTGTCGGTTTGTAAACAGCAGGCCTTGAATTTTCATTTTGCTCTGAGGCGTGCAAATTATGTAGCTGGTTTTAGTTTTAAGTATTATGTGCTAATATATGTAAAATCATTTGGAATAATGCCAGGCATACAGCAAGTGTGTTATGAACAGTGGTTTCTACCATGGTTACATTACTAATTATTTAGAAAGGCAGAATACATCTGCACATTGTTCTGAAGACATTAGCAACAGCAAAACGTTAAAAGACCGTTTATATGACTATTTCCTGCCTACATGTAGTTCATGAGTGGTATTTGGATACAATGTGCCCTTTGTGTAACCCCAAGCTTTTGCCCATTTCCTAAAAATGTATTACCTATTTGACAACTTTATTTCTTAATTTCTGAAAAACTGAGGGGAAACAATGCCTGTCCTTTACAACACAGAACATTAGAGTGGCTCAGTCTATTGCTAGTGGGTATTTGACTTGCTTAACAAGTTAGGAGGGCTAAATAGCTTAGGGTCTTTCTTCTAAATGCATCAGAAGCCACCTAGTAGAATTTATTTGTGGTTTATTTTAACGTATAAAAGTCTATTCACTCAAAAAGATCTGTCAAATACTGGGTGGAGAGGCACAAGTCACACAAGGGAATAGTGTTTAGCCTCAAAAAGGAGCACTCCATTGCTGTGGGACAATGGTCTTTTATCCTGTCACTTGTATTATTTTTAATAAAATGCTGATTGGCCCGTAGCCAGGCAGGAAGTAGAGGTGGGGCAAGTATAGGAAGAGGGAAGTTTCAGTCTACAGTTGTGACCCAGCCAGGGAGGAAGCAAGATAACAAGATGTGACTGCCTCGTCACGGAAAAGGAACCAAGCCACGTGGCTAACACAGATAAGAATAATGGGTTAATGTAAGATGTAAGAATTAATAAGAAGCCTGAGCTGATAGGCCAATCAGTTTATAATTAATGTAGGTCTCTGTTTGATTTCTTTGGGACTTAATGACTGTGGGAACCAGGCGGAACAGAAACCTCAGTCAACTCTCCATGATGAACCTTGAAAATTGATGAACCTTGAAAATACCGTCCAAGGGGAAGAAGGCAGAAAAGAAAGACTATATTCATGAGTCCACTCCATGGAGATGCCAGAACCAACATATCCATGTGATATGGGATTCCCCTCTGTATGCTGTGAATACCATTGGTTAATAAAGAAACTGGCTTGGACTGATAGTGTAGAACAGAGCTAGGTGGGGAAAACTAAACTGAATGCTGGGAGAAAGAAGGGCAGAGACAGGGAGATGCTATGTAGCCGCACAGGAGACAGATACCAGAACATTACCTGGTAAGTCACAGTCACGTGGTGATATACAGATTACTAGAAATGGGTGAAATTAATATGTAAGAAGCTAATGAGCCAAGCAGTGACTTAATTAATATAGTTTCTGTGTGGTTATTTTGGTTCTAGGCGGCCGGGATGAACAAGCAGCGTCCTACTACATCTATGGGTGACAAACACAGATTAGTGGTTGGTGGGGGCATGGGAGGGACTGCGGAATGGTAAGGATTGCCACTGTGGTTGGTTTAACAAACAAGCTGATTGGCCAATAGCTGGGCAGGTCGAGGTTAGCAGGACTTTTAGACAAAGGAGAGCTTGAAGAAGGCAGGATGCTGAGAATGGTGAGGGGATGTGGAGAGGCGATGGACTTGACTGAGAAAAGGTACCAAGCCATACGGCAGGGTGTTGATAAGAAATGTGGGTTAATTTAAAATGTAAGAGTTAGCTGGTAACAAAACTGAGCTACTGGCTGAGCATTTATAACTAATAAGTCTCAGTATGGTTATTTGGGAGCAGTTGCCAAGACACAGAGAAACTCCGCCTACAAGGGATGGCCAATATGCGTGCCAGACAGGCCAGGGGACTAAGTTCCATTCTGATAATATACAGGGGTGGGAGGAGTTGTCCTTTGTCCTCCACATGTGTACTGTGTCATGGGTGCACACATACACACAATAAAAATAGTAAGCAAATACTTTTCAGATACCCCACAACTACCCTCCCTTTTCTTTCCTCTTTCCCATCTGGAGATGAACCTCGGTGGCAGTTCCAAGTACAGTTCAGATTAAGCAAACGAAATGCAGAACATCCATCTCCACGCAGGGTCTCTAGAGAAGCAGCCAGTGGAGAACACGAGTCACAGGGATCACTGGACCAGCTTACACAACGGGGCTGGTGGCTCAGTATCAGCCATCCGTGTACAACAGTTCTCAGTCACGCACCCCCATTCTGCCTTCCAGCTTGGGGGAACCTGTTTTGAATGCGTTTGTTTCACGATCATCTACTAGAGAGAACAGTTTGTGAAAACCTTTGCCACATAACAGGACAGCACAAGGCTCACTTCTAAAAGTGCTCCTTCAGTGAGTCAACACACCATCTGAAACCTTACTGGGCAGGATGGTAGGGACACACCCACCTTCTCGTACAAACGTCATTTAGGGATTGTGCTGACTAGTTTTATGTCACCTTGACATAAGCTACCATTATCTGAAAGAAGAGAACCTCAACTGAAAAAATATGGCCACATAAGATCTGGTTGTCGGGTACATTTCTTAGTGATAGATGGGAGAGACCCTGGCCTGTTGTGTGGGGGGCTTTACCTGGGGTGGTGGTCCTGGTTGTCTTTAAAAAGCAGGCTGAGCAAGCCCCGATGAACAGCGTTTCCCATACCCTCTGGAACAGCTCCCACCTCCAGGCCCCTGTCCCTTCAGGGATGGAAGTGTAAGCCAAATAAACCCTTTCCTCCCCAACTTGCTCTCTGGTCATGGTGTTCATCGCAGCACAGAAATCCTAAGACAGCGACTAGATATCACCGATTTTGCTTTCTTCTGAGACACGCGTTAGCTTCTCCAGGACGCTGATTTTCCTCCTAGTATTGGTTTCTAAAATACATGCATTAAGAATTGAAGATAATCAAAATATATAAAGCAGACTAAATATTCTCCTGTAATTCCACTACCTCACCTCACAAAGCCATTGCCATCAATCTGATGCGACTTCATTAATTCTGAGTATGCACTAGCTTACAAAAATGCTTGTACATTTTACATAAGCAATCTTAGTAGCCCCGCCCTAATGATCTAGTGTTTCCTTCCAGAGACTACTGAGAAATGTCGGATCACAATCCTAACGCATGCGTCCCTATGGACAGGACCTTGGGTTAGTGTAAAGGATCAGAGAGCAAGTGTACAGTGCGCACGGGTGCACGCGTCAGATTCTTCCTAGAAAGGAAAGAGGGCAAAGGATTCCAGGAGTTTCCATCAGCCTGGAAAACTACTACACCCAACGACAGCATGCAGGATGCGACCTCAGAACTTGAAACTGCCCCAACCCAGGGCAGCTTCACTTGGACTCATTCCTGACTACACACGGTGAGCCATCGTTCTTGATGGCTGCACTGCACTTAGCTGTCTGCTTTAGAAATAAACACCGCTGATGGGCACAGGGAGCAGTTTATTGTAAAGTACAAAGCAGCAGTGACTTCCGCATCAACGCCAAGCTAGGAACAGAGGGACAGCCATGAAGACAGTGCCCACTAAAATCTCTTCCTCTTGATAATCTCTGGTTTCCAGCTGACTGGGTGAGTTTCTTCCGTCTAAAAACAGAACAGTAAACACAGTGTTACTTTACCAGTTTGTTTTTGTCCCACACGAAGACCTTGTCTTTGCTAAACCACACTACTTGGCAGGACATGTTTAATGGATCCTGAGGATTTTAAAACCATCTGACCAACTTCTGGCATTATCCAGTCTAATAAAGGAGGAACGGCTTTATCACATGTTCAAAGTCAGATTTCTGTTTAGATATTACACCACCATGGTAGAAACCACTGTTCATAACACACTTGTGGTTCCAGATTTCATTTCCACAGAAGTCTACTATTTGCTACTAAAATGCATCGTTTTCCCAGTAACTGCACTGACAAAGAACTGGGTCTAAAGGTAATGTAACAATGGAGCCACCAGCATCACTGAATCACACAGAAGCCAAGCTGACCACTGCAGATGACAAATCCCTCAGGACTGTAAGGAGTCCTTCTCTTTCTGCAATCAAGTGAGAAGCCCTGCTAAACTGGTGTGGCAGCTCTTACTTTAAAGGCGTGTAAAAAGCTGGGTGCTTGCTCATGCCCAATCCCTGACTGGGGAGGCAGAGGCAGGAGTCTGCTCTAATCCTAAGGTCAGCTTGAGTTACAACGTGAGTTACAAGCCAGGCAGAGACACAAGGTGAAGCCCTGTCTCTACAAAGTGAGTTACAAGCCAGGCAGAGACACAAGGTGAAGCCCTGTCTCTACAAAGCACACAGTTAAATGAAATCTGAAGCAAGAAGCATACATGGAAAGCAGCACTTACCGCAGTCTCGTCCTCTCTGTAAACTTTAATAGTTTTGTCGGCTTCTGCTGTTAGCAACCGGCTTTCCGACTGATCAAAAGCACAAGCAAATATTCCCGACTCACTGTCCAAAGACCCAGGCTGGACGGCTGCATGGACCCGCTGAAAATTGTAGCCAGTTCTCCAGTCCCAAAGGTGCATGGTGCCATTATCAGCTGTGAAGGAAAGGCGTGGTTAGGATTCTATCCCTTCAACAGCTCAGGTGACCCAGGAGCTAAACATCACAACAGCGCTACAAAGACGGAACACACACACACACTCACTCAAATTCCCTAATAAGGTTTTAGCACTTTCATTTGTGTTTAATTCATAACATTTGAAATCCAACCAAACACGGGACAATTCCTAGCATAAACCCCTACCTTCATCACACGGGAATTCCAAGAGGACTAACTATACAACATGCTGCATGGGTTATCAAGACATCATGAACATGCACATAGACCCCGTCAAGTGAGCACCATCACAACACAGCTGTGATGCTGTAGGAACTACGCTAGCTCCCCCACTTCAACAGAAGGGCGAACAACACAGCACAGAACCCTGCGCACCTCCAGACACAAGTACTCCGTCGGCATTGACTGCCAGCGTGTTGATGATGGCGTTATGACCGGAGAGATTCTGAATGAAGCCTCCGTCAGGGAACTTCCACTGCTTTATGTTATCTGGAGACCCAGATGCAAATGTGTAACTGGAATAAAGATTGACAGGAGTTCATGGGAAAGTCCACGCATTACAAAATCTCCCAGACAGAGACAACTTCAGCGCAAAGTCATCAATATCTCTGCTCAGCAATATCAAGGCCCAGCAGCCTTTCAAACAGTGGAAGGCATTTGAAATCCCAGAGTAATGCTTTCATTTCTTCAGTGTTCTACGCTGACTTAGCATAACAAATGTGCACACCCAATGGGCAAAAAACCCTATGGCAATTTTGGAGAAAGGGAGAGAAGGAAAGAGAGGGAGGCTTGAGAGAGAGAGGAAGGAAAGAAGAGACAGTAATGGGAAGGAGAGGGCCCAGCGAGGTGAGTCGGGGTGACCTGACCTGAGTGACTTGTGCTCCTCTTCCACACCCCCACCCCCCCACCCCCGTACATTAGCTTCCTCCTTAAGGACGAAGCTACTCTGTGTCTGTCTCAGATGTCACAGGACAATGTATATGCCCCAGGCTATGATGGGTAAAGAGCATGTCCCAAATGTACTTAGCTGGGACCACCCCCTTCTGCCGTGCAGGTCTCCCATGGCTCAGGCTATCTGTCACTATGAGGAAGGACTGCCTCCCTCACTCCACAGAGCATGAAGCACAGCAGCGGCAGTCTGTCCGAAAGCAGCACGGGATGCAGGACGGCCCGCAGTCCTGGTGCTAGAGTTCCACTGAGACAGAGACAGAAAAGCCGATTAGCAAACACACTTACTGTCGTGGATGTAAGACCACAGCCCTGACAGATTTCTTATGATTCGTCAATGTCACTCTTGTCTTTCCAGCCACCAGATCCCATAATCGTATTGTGGTATCGTGACTCCCTGTAATGAAAAGACACGCACACAGAGACAGACATGGGCAGAATCCACACGTTAGAACATGGTAAACATGACGTGCTCCTCTGTACACGACACACTAACTGGAAGCCCTGCCACTGTGAGGCATCCCCTCAAAGTTCTAAACGTGCAGCTTTATTTAAACCCAGTTCTGAAGATGCCCGACTGAAGCATTGTGAGAAAGCCCGGTGGTTAAGAGCAGTTCTTCCTGGATTAGGTTCTCAGCACCCACACAGTGCTGCATAACCTGTAACTCAGCTCCAGGGAACCTGACCCCTTCTGTCTGGTGTGGGCACCAGGCACACGCGTAATGTACAAACATACACTCAGGCCAAACACACATAAAAATTTAAAAGTAAAAAAATAAATAAAATACCCGATCCACTATCAAAAAATATAAACAGCAAATCAAAGCAATCTGCATTTTATCCTCCAGCGACTGGGGGAGCCTGGATCTTGTGTCTTAGTACCTCTAGGTAACAAAATCAAGTGAAAGAATTAATCTGCGGTCTTAGTAAAGTCCCGCTGTCGTTCAAGTAAGACTCGCGCCTGTTCTGAAGGTACTGGGGGCGCGGCGTTTTCCAACTTTAACTCCCTAGAACGAGAGTCATGACACTCTAGATTGACACGTGCCTACATCTAACAGCAGTTTCTAGACAGCTTTACAATAGCTAACACATCCTATGATACATAAAAAGCACAAGAAAGAAACCTTGCAATCCTAAACTTCAAACGCCATGACTAAATACAAAGAGACACTAGAGCACAGCAGAGGGAGGGTGGGGGGGGGGCAACAGCTCAGGCGCAGACTGCAGGGCATCCGAATGAAGGGGTAGGGCGGAGAAGCACAGCGTACCGGTGATAATCTGTGGTTCTGCAGCCTGGCATCTCACAGTAGCAACTGCATTTGTGTGTCCGGACAACGTGTGCACACTGGCTTTAGTCCTCACGTCCCAGATCTGTGAAAACACAAGCAGAGAGCTCTGAAACAGGACACCAGCCGTCTGGACACAACGAAGAGAATGCACAAACGAGGACAATGATCATTTGCTTTGGGGAGACAGAGGCGCAGGAGACGGAAGTTCAAAGATCGGATACTGATCTATCAGAGAATTAAACGGCTAGTGGACGACCTCTGTGAAAGCCCAGGGCAGTGGTCCTCAACCTTCCCAAGGCTGCAGCCCTTTAACACAGCTCCTCATGTTGTGCTGACCCCCAAACATAAAATGATTTTTGTTGCTACTTCATAACCATAATTTTGCTATTATAAATCATAATGTAAATGTTTGATAAGCAGGATGGTCTTAAGTGAGCCCTACGAAAGGGCTGGTTAGCCCCGAAGGGACGACCCACAGGTTGGGAACCACAGGCTAAGAACTGGAAGCTGTCACAATGTGCGGGCAGGACACTGACAAGAGGAAACACGGACGTCGTGAATCCACTGTTCTCTATGGAAAACCACACGTCTGCATGTGCGAAGACACGCACACAGCAGCAGCTCACTCACCCGTGCGGTTGAATCTCGACTACAAGTCACCAGGACGTCGATTGTGGGATGCAAATCCAGACCGTACACCGCACTTAGATGGCCATGATAGTGCCGTATGACCTTGTTATACTCAAGATCCCAGCACTTCACTTGCTTGTCTTCTCCACAAGAGAACAAGTAGGGGCTCCTCGTGCTCACGATCACACCACGCACCGTGCTGATGTGCCCAGTCAAGGACAGCTTCAATTTGCCACTAGCCAAGTCCCAAATCTGAAATCAAAGAATTGTTTTGCTTTACCCTGGCTACCTCCCACCAAAATTGCAAACAGTGACATAACAGTGACTGTACACATAAAAACTAAGACGGTTTACACTGATTCCTCTCCAAACAACAGCAGGAAAAAGCGCACATTCAGACTGGGTAAGAGTTTGCAGGCAGCGACAAGGCTGATACCCCAATGCTTAGGCTTACTGATGGTGAAAATACCAACAACACAGCACCCGAGGGCACAGCGGAACCCAGAAAAGTACCAACAATGAAAACGTCCACCCTCACTACATCTCTGCGTTCAGTCCCAGTGCACCCGCACAATGGTCCAACTACCAGCTCACTAACTTTGGAAAGAAACTTGCGCTTTCTGTACCATTCGGGCTAACGTGTAGTTATGACAATCTACCTAAACAAAAATACAGCTTACCACAATAAAAACATCAAAACTAAAAACTTTAATGTTGAACAGTAAGAAGCAGGTTATAGAATTACCTGCACCGTCTACCCATTTAAAATACTGAACTTTTCTAAAGAATGGATCTTTAAGCGGCTGGAGACATGGCTCAGAGGTTCAGTTCCCAGCAACCACATGTAATAAGATCTGGTGCCAGCTTCTGGCCTGCAGGGACACATGCAGGCAGAACATTGCATATATAATAAATTAAATAAGTAAATCTTTTAAAAAAAAGTATCTTTAAGACAATGCTATGTGAGAAAAACAAGACTCAAAATTTAAAAAAAAAAAAAAAAAAAAAAAAGAGGATTTTTGCCAGGCATAGTGATACACACCTTTAATTCCTGCACGAGAGAAGCAGAAGCAGGTGGATCTCTGTGGGTTTGAGGTCAGCCTGGTCTACAGAGCTCATTCCAAGATAGCCAGGGCTACACACAGAGGCCCCGACTCAAAAATACAACACCAAAGGGAATAAAACAGAGCCGGTCGTACATACACCGGCTATCAACATAGACCAACACAGACATACTGAAATGCACGTGTGTGAGGGTCTAACAGTGCACGCCGCGTACAGTCTAGGCTCTCAGAGTACTTCCCCTACATCTCCTCAGAGAAGTATGCTTCCATTATGCAATCACAGGATGAAAACTCGGTTCAGTAACAGTTGCATAGAATTAACAGTAGGCCATTAACATGTTTACAAAACAAGTTTGAATGTCGCTTTGCAAACAGGAATTGCTGCAGTTCTGACAGTAAATTTTACTGCACGCAGCAATCTCAAAAAGAACCTACAGCATCAATTCCTCCTAGGAAGTAACCTAAGGAACAGACCCAGCACCTTCCTTGTTACCTTTATAGTTCTGTCGGCAGAGCCAGTAACGAACCACTGATTGCCAGGTTCCACAGCAATGCACCGAACCCAGCCAAGATGCCCACTGATAACCTAGGGAACAGAAAGGGAAGTGAGCAGACTCATCCATATGATATTTAAAATGCACCCAATTTTAACACCCTTGCATTCATCAAACTACAGTTCTATAAAAATGGACAGTTATATAATTCACAGTGAGAAAATGAACTTCTTTTCAATGAGAGAATCAATACAAAATTGAGGTCCATCTATACAATGGTCTACTACTAGCCAAGAAAAACGAGTGCAATTTATTTCAAAATCATTGAGTGAAGAGCACTATTTTCAAGAAGCAACTATTACACACTTTCAATTTCATGGCATAATTTTTTTTTAAAAAAAGATGCAAGTATAATAAGAGAAACAAATCAGCAGTTGCCAGGACTAGCGTGTCTAACTACAGCAGTACTTAGTGCGTCGTGAAGCCATGTCATGACTATGGCAGTGGACACCCATCAGACCCACACATCCAGTAGAGAGGACGGGGATGCTGGCTGTCCGTTCCTAGCTCATATTTTATCTTATAGTTTATTACAGCAGGGATGATCACAGGCCAAAAAGCTTCTAGGGAATCTTCTTCACTGCCACAGAAAATGCTTCTCTTTCTTAATTATCTGCTCTCCACATTTAGTACCGTCCACCAATACCTTAAACTGCACTGTATTTAAAAACAAAACAAGCCAGCTCACTCCTGGCTGACAGGAAGCCCTCAATGTGCTCCGAGGTAGAAGGAAGAGCAGATCCACTTACCCTATAGAGTTTCCACGGTGGGTGCCACTGGGGTTTGGGCATTGTAGGGGCTTTTTTAGCCATTAATGCAGAGTTCTTGGTATTGCCGGCCTCCATGATCATCTAGATCAGACAATCATCAGATTACACAACTACCATGGCTGACACATTGAAGGTTCTAAGCCACTAATTCAAAAGTGCAAACTGAAAGACGATGTATGAAAGAATGTTTTCCCCCCATTAACAGAAGAGGAAGACACCTAAAAAACCTTTTCTTAACTTAAAAAAACAGGTATAAAGCTTCACCAGAATGCTGCATGTTCCATATTTTTAAAAAGAAAGTAAAAACACCTGAGGCAGACAGAGTCCTGTACTCTGAAAGATATCCCTGTGCACTTCAAAATTCAACTGAGCCAACTACTTGTCGATCAACTTTAGGCAAAAACTTGGTAACCTCCCTTAATCGCTCCATTTTCTAATAGAACTAAATATTATTTTAAAATATGTATTAGCTGACAAAGGCTCAGCATCCTTAATCCAAAAATTTACTTGCAAGTGCTCCAATACCCAAGCCTAATTTAGATTTCAGATTGAGCGCACAATAGCTAATATATTCGCTAATAAATTGCCCACCAGATGTTGAGGCCTTATAGCTAAAGACACCGTGCACCTGGGTTGTAAGACACAGAGAAAACAACCCGGGAACTGAAATGGAAACTCTCCCTATTAGCCAACTTTTTCAGAAGTTCTGCACAGGCTCTCAGAGGAGAAAAGGATCAATGATCCTCCCCAGCTCTGACTCCTATGAACTTCAGTACCAACTGGCGAGGCACGATGTGGTCATTTGTGTACTAGTGACGTCACTGTTAAAGGAGTCACCAACTGCTCTTTGCTTGGATTTGAGGCCTGTTCCACAGCAGGGAACCCATACCTGGTACCATAAACCTGGTCAAAACCATACAGCTAGGAATCCTATAATACCATCTCCTCTAACACTGCGGAAGAGAAGTGGGAAGAAACCAAGAGACAAAAGTTAAGGGAAGCGCTGAGCAATGCCATCTTCTGAGCCTAACGCCACAGCTGCAGTCTTACGCTTGCAGCAGTCACAGGAACCTGCACTGGGCCTGCACAGCCTGGCCCATCAGCCATGAGCTGTGGACAGGGAGGGGCACTGAGTCTACACAAGCCTGGTCCCATCGGTAATCAGCTGTGGACAGAGAGGGGTACACAGGCCTACACAAGCCTGGTCCCATCGGTAATCAGCTGTGGACAGAGAGGGGTACACAGGCCTACACAAGCCTGGTCCCATCGGTAATCAGCTGTGGACAGAGAGGGGTACACAGGCCTACACAAGCCTGGTCCCATCGGTAATCAGCTGTGGACAGAGACTACAAACTACTGAGATTTTTAAGAGAGAAGGGGTCGTTGTCTTCAGGTGTGTACCTACTGCTGAGCCCGCCAAGCTCAAATGGACAGTTCCAAACCCACGGTCTGCACACAGCCTGGTTAAACCATGGGTCACTAAACAAACACAGAGATATGGAAGTGGAGGAATCTGTAGGAGGAGGAGGGCTAAGGGGGGAGGTGAGAGTGATCAGAGGGCATTTGTTTACATAGATGGAGTGTCAACACGCACCTGTAAGTAATTTTAAAACATGTGTCAGTATTCCAAGAAAAAAAAATCTAAGATCTAATCCAAAGCACTCACAGTGCAAGCCATTAAATAAGGAATACACAACCTAGAGGATCTACCATCAGCATCGCCCCCTTAATCCAAAACTGCATTAAAGCTATAAAATCTACCCTTAGGCGGTCTAAACTGGGCCAAGGGATGTAGCTTAATTGGGAGATTGCTTGCCTAGCATGCAAGAAAGATCTGGGTTAATCTCCAGTCTGTAGGAGGTGGAGGTAGCAGGATCTGGAGTTCAGGGTTAGCTCAGCGACATAGGGTCAAGGCTAGCCTGGGCTACCTGAGACCCTATCTTGAAAAAACTTAAATTATCCTCCCAAGGAGACAGAAATTCTGAACACAGATCCGCTCTGAAATGTGGTCTCTGCCAAATGGGCTCCAGCACTGTTTTCAGGGCTGTGAGATGCTAAGGACTATCTTGGGCTGCTATGTTATTAACAGATCCCAGGACAGTGTTGACTTCAGTATCCACGTAAGACTTTTAAGATGAAGGAAAGGAGGGAATCATGTTCCAAAAGCTACAATTCTGTAGTTTTCTGACCCAGGAGACTTACAGAGTTCATCGCTGTGGGCTGGGAACGGTCAGAAGCTCCTGGGTGTCGGTACTCACTCCCAGCAGGTCCAGTACGATTTGCATCAGCTCTGCAGAATGGAAAAGTCATGAAATAATGACTCAGCACCTCTCTAGTTATGTGTTCTGGACAAACAAACTTTCTCTTATGACTTCTGTGAGCCAGCTGGGCGACAACTCAGTTGGTGAAGTGCTTGCTACTACAAGCATGAGACCTAAGTTCAACTCCCAAAACTGTTGCTAAAGAAAAAAAGAAAGAAAGAAAAAGCATGGTGACATGTGCTTGTGATCCCTACACTGGGGACAGGACAGGCACACTAGGGCTGCCTGCCTGCCAGCCTAGCTAACCTACTTGCTGAGTCCCAGGGCAGTAAGAAACCCTACACAAGTAAAGGGAGGAACAGGAGTTACACTGTGGGCTAAGGCCTTGTTTAGTCACCTGACTCCAACCTCAGCCTACAGTAGAAAGAGAACCAACTCCCCAACGCTGTCCTTCACTTCCACATGAGCACCGTGGTGGACACACGGAGACACACACACAGAGACACACACACACACACACACAGACATAGACACAGAGACACACACAGGATTCTTTCTAATGGCACACTAGTGGTAGCAGCTGGCTCCCAAATGCACACACATTAACAAGCAACAACTGCAATGGTGGGACTCTCTGTGACAGCCCAGCAGCCGTACCTGGCCTGATTCGGCAGCGCCACAGCTAAGGACTGTGCGGCTGACTCACTGGGCATTCTCTGGACCTTGGTGTCGGCGGTCAGGGCAACACCTGTGGACATAAAGCCGTCCTGTCAGTACTGCTGTCGACCGTAACCCCCTGCACTGCAAACACAACTGGAGCGAAACACAGGCGTTTCTAAGCAGTGACGGCGTGGTAGTCTTGATTCAGTTCAGCTTTTAACTTTCTCACAATACACACTGGTTAACACACAGCTCAGATGTGAATACAAGTGGCTGGGCATTAAGAGCCACAAAAGACCACTTAATAAAGTTAACTTTTGTGATTCAGACAGTATGTTCACAAGCAAATAGCAGTTATTTAAACCTCACACACACACACACACACACACACACGCACGCACGCACGCACACGCACGCACACGCATCCGTGCTTGTTTCAGCCACACCTACTCATGCACGTATCCAGGCACCTACACATTTGTCTAAACAGAAGAGGCAGTGGTGTGGGCCTAGTACAGCCTTGGTGTCACCTACCAGGTCCTGGAGGGTATGGATGGGTACCTGTCACCAGGTATTCAACATCTTGTCCTAAAAGAAATAAATTCATTGCCAGCATATTTATCTTTATTCAAGTATCTTTTAAAATGTATCATCAACATTAACTACAGTTTTCCTCTCGAACTAAACTGGAGCCGCAGAAATCAAGGGAGTTGATCATTTTGCCTATAACCTCTACCAAAGCAAGAGTGAGCACGCATTTCTGTCTAGCCGTGCTGAGAACACAGGCTGTCCTATTCACTGACAACTACCTGGGCAAATAATTTCACATGGAATACGAGATGCTCTTTGTTCCTTGCAACTTCATCTTCCTGAATTACAGACCACACAGATGGTCTCCCCATGGGCTCGTAATAAACCTCAATGTTTCCCTGGAGACTCCACTGAAACTTTGTCCACCTCTTAAGAGTCCTGCTACTACATCCTGTTTTCTAGTAAGAAGTCATCAGCAATGAATCTCAGCTACTACTCTGAAGAGACAAGTCAAAATTTCCACTGTACAAGTTATCAGTCTTCCCTAGTGGGGCACTAAGAAAACATTTTTTTTTTTTTTCTATTTTAAAAGTTCACATATAAGCCTGAGAGACCTCACCTTGATTGGCAGGATACTGTTTATGGGGATATGACTCTGCTGCGTTCTGAGGTCCCTTCTCCTTAAGATTCTCTTTAGAAGTGGGCATATGCAAGACAGGACCATACTCATTACGAAGCTTGATTGCCATCTTCCGCTTGTGACTATTTAAAAATCAAAAACACAAAATGCATCCTTAAGTACTGAAAACACATTCACCAATGAAATACTCATATAGCCAGAAAACGAGCACATGAGCTAATACTTTATTCCCGCTCACATACAGGGTGTTTTCAAGTTAAATAGTATTTTAACAAGTACAAAAGTCCAAAACATTTCCATACCATATATATTTATTTTTCTCATAACATATCATACAGTATTCATTAAATCCAAGTAGGACCTTAGTTTGCAGCCCAATAAACATAAAGGCTTTTTCAATGAGACCTCAAGGGTCCAACTGAACTGAAGGCATGGACAAACTAATATAGCTTTAAAAAAAAAAAAACCTTCAAATGTATGATAACTTGCTAGTTAACTAAAATGTCAGACCCAATGACAGCACTAAATTAGCTCGTTTTCGAGAGAAATATACTTACATTACAAAAAAAAATCCACCTTATAAATTAAATAAAAATGCAAATCAAAGAAAAAGCAAAGGACAAAGAAGGGTACTGCACACAACACAATCCCAGACTCAGGCTGGTGAGAACCAAAATATGCTCCTGAAAAGTGCTCATTATTCTAAGGAGCAAAGACGGAGTAGAGGGACCGGCCAATGCCAGTTCACCAAGGATTGCTCTGAGAGTAGAAAGCTGATTCATCGAAAATAAAAAAATCTACTTTTCTATTGCTGTGACAAACACCACAGCCGAGGTAACTTATAAAAGAAAGTATTTAACTTGGGGCTCATGGTTCAAGAGGGTTCGAGTCTTTGACTATTCAACTGGGGACCAAGAGAGAGCAGGCAGGGTGCTGGAGTAGCAGTGGATAGCTTATACCTGACCCACAAGCATAGGGAAGGGGGGAGCGGGAGCAGGCTAACTGAGAATGGTGTGGGCTTTTGAGATCTCACAGCCCACCCCAGTGACACACCTCCTCTAAGTCACACCTCGTGATCCTTCTCAAACAGTTCCACCAACAGGAGACGGAGCATTCAAATGCATGAGCCTATGGGGGCCATTCTCCTTAAAACCATCACACTGGATATTTCTAAGTTATGACCAGCTAATGGGATTTTTACCGTAAAAGATAAGACAATAGAAAAAAAAAAAAGAGAGTAAACCACTTATAGTATGATTGAAAGCCACTGGCTATTGCCCAAGTAGCCTGTGAGTGTCTGCGCCGCTTTTACACTTTTAAATGTCACCTTCTCTCTGCACTCTTCTATCAATCTTAAAATTTAAATACTTCAGTGACTGAAAAGGAACAAAACTTGCCTCTCTTCATCCAAAGGCACAGGTTTTCCATTATCAGCTACAAACATGTCATGGGTCCTCTTCAGTGACCTGAACACCAGCGTGTGTACAGAATGCTTCTGGACCTCCTGCAAAGAAGCCACCAAAAATCACACATGGAACCGCAGGTGACCCACATAGCCACATCAACACTGGAATGTTAAATACACAGCAGTGTAGTAATAGGAGCGGCGGGGCTGCATCCCCAGCATCCCGACCGCATGGCTAGCTTATGCCCGAAATAACAACACACAAACTGTATTCATTTAAACACTACTTGGCCCATTTCTATCTAGGCTCTTCTAGGCTAATTCTAACATATTAATTTAGCCCATTTCTTATCATCTATGTAGCACCGCTAGGTGCGCTTACCAGGAAGATTCTAGCCTACGTCCATCCTGGGTCGGAGCTTTATCACGTATGCCCAGGAGAGCGAAGCAGGGCCTCTGCTCCAGAGAGCAGAGCTGTGGAGTCTGAGCTCACTTCCTCTTCCTCCCAGCATCCTATTCTGTTTACTCCTCCCACCTATGTTTTAACCTATCAGGGCCAAGGAGTTTCTTTATTGCTTAACCAATGAAATCAACAGATTGATATATGACACTCCCACATCACAGCAGGATGCACGCTCCACACCATCTAACTAGGTGGTGCAGTCAACAGCAAAGATGACAAAGCTCCTGTCTGGCCGGAGCACTGGGTAAAGTAACTGAATGAAACCTAGGATAGTAATGTTTACTCCATTTACTGAGCTTGCACTCTATCTGGCACGGAGTGTGCTCAAGAAATAACAGACAAAAATAAGCAAAATAATTCCACATTTTGGGAGGTTCTATAAAAATGGGCAACGGGATGAGTCAGAGGAAAAAAATATTGCTAACTGTAATTACAAAAGGTTTATCTGAGGTGATATTTAAGCAAAGGGAGACAGCCTGACACAGAACAGAGGTATGAGCTTTGCAAGCTGAGGGAAAGGCCAAGGCAGAGGTGTTCAGATAATGCCAGAACAGAAGCACAGTTGTGACCGCAGTGGGACTGAGGGCTGCAGCATAAAACGAGGCTTCCTAGGGCTGGGCAGTGCTGGCGCACTGTTAATCCCAGCACTAGGGCAGGAGGCAGCGGCAGGTGAGGCCAGCCTGGTCTACAGAAGGAGTTTCAGGACAGCCCGAGTTACACAGAGAAACCCTGTCTCCAATAGCTCCCACCCCAAGGGTGGCTGAGGTTCGGACCTCTGCCACACCTACATTTTTATTCTAGTAACACTGGGCCAGAAAGGAGCTTTAAGCAGTAAAGTAGGTCCAATTCACATTTTGTTTACGTTTGTGGTGAGGGAGGCTGAATACAGCTCCTTGTGAAGGAGTGAAGGACACTCCTTCAGTGTGTTCGTTAAACACAAGCACCTAGACCAGCCTGAAGCTCATTCATCAGTCCCAGCAAAAGGTGCTGGGCCAGATTAGAAGCACTGCAGTGGTCTGGAATGCAGCGGGTGAAATTAAGAAACGTTTGGGAGACGCGAAAACAAACCACAATCAAGCAGGGCAGGCTTTACTCGGGTAAAGTAACAGTCCGCACTGACAGGAGAGCTTGGACCAGCAATCCCAAGCCCCGCCTCCGGGGACAGCGCCAGCTCCCAGGGACACACACGGACCGCAAGGTTCTCCCTCAGGCTTCCCGCCGACGGAACCTCGGAGCCGGGATGCCATCGGCCTTCCTCTCGCCCCGAGATCCCGGGACCCCCAGTCTCGGCTACACAGCTCCTCTCCCCAGATTCCCAGCACTTGCATCTCGCACGCGTACGCCCGTGGGCAAAGCACAGCTCCAGAGACAAACGACTCCCGGGCGTTACTTTACCTCCACCATTGTCGCCGCGGCTCAGCCAGCTCCTCCAGCAGCCAACTAACTCGACGCAGAATTCGCCGCCACTATTCTACGGCTCCTTCCGGAGACTGGAGCCCGTCGGCGGAAGTGACGCCACCCGCGCACGCGTATTGGCCGCCCGCCGCAAGGGGAGAGGCCGGGGGGCGGGGTCTAGCCGCAGGGGCGGGGCCGAGGCGGAGGCGGAGTTGAGCGGGAGCCGCGGGGAGGAGCTGGGCGGGGTTTAGGCGGGGATGGGCGGGATCTTCGGGCGGAGGGGTGGGGCGGGGAGAAGCTGGGCGGGGTTTCATGGCGGAGGGCGGAGTCTCCTGCAGCAGCAGAGGGAGCGCGCCAGCTTTGGAGCCCTGCTTAGTTTAGGGTCGGACCTGCTCCCGGAAGAAGTTTAATGCTCCTTCACGCAGAAATGATAGACAACTTGCCGTTTTTACTTTATTTGGCCTGATGCTAAAGGATTGAAGTTTTGTCTTTTACCCAGGCATAATCTGTGGTTTATGATCTAGCGTTTTCAAATGTTTTTCTGTGTAAAAATAATTGATGTCGTTGGTGTTTGCAATCTTAAATAAGGCATTTTCACTAATCGTTCCTCTTCCTGAACTGGGATTAAGTTCACTCCGTCCTCAGAGAATACGGCGGATACTTTGATGAGCGTGAAAATGTAACACAAATATAGCAATATGAATCAATGCTCTCAAATTATTTTTAAATTCATAACATCATTAGAGTAGCGTTTTTACCTGAAGGCAGTAATTTCTAGTGTTCCTTTTTTTTTTTTGGGGGGGGGGGCAGGTTTCGAGACAGGGTTTCTCTGTGGTTTTGGAGCTGTCCCAGAACTAGCTCGTGTAGACCAGGCTGGCCTCGAACTCCCAGAGATCCGCCTGCCTCTACCTCCCGAGTGCTGGGATTAAAGACGCGCGCCACCACCACCCGGCTCTAGTGTCCCTTAGTTTTTTGGTTTTGGTCCCTAACTTAAGGGCTGACCCATCTCTCTAGCCCGAAAATAGTCATTTATAAATTTAAATATGAGTTTAGCCTAAGGACCTTATTTTCTGTGAAAGTGGCCAATGGTGGTACAGTTTGCAAGAAAATACCATAACTCTAAAACATTTTGAGGATTTAAATAATATTGTAACTTACCTAGAGATAGCAGTAACCATAGCAAAGAAAATTTTAAATCATAATAATACTAAAGAAACATAAGAAAGACCTTAATATATCTATGGTAATGTAATGGCTGCCAGACAGCTCTTACTAAATCTGTCAATATTTAGTCATCCGGAGCATAACTTTCTAAAAGAGTTGTAACAGCAATATACTGAGAAAAAGCACGCTAGATTTTTGTTCTTCTTCCAGCTCTTGAATTATGTCATCCATGTGAAAATTAACGACAGATTAATAGAGGGCTTAGGTGACCCTGTTATCCATAACTCACAAATATCATAGACAGAGTTCCTGTGTTACATAGGAACCTGCGTGTTTCTGTTTGATGTGGCCCTTCTCCTATTTCCTTAGGTTTTTTTTGTTTGTTTGTTTGTTTGTTTTTTCGAACCAGGGTTTCTCTGTAGCTTTGGAGCCTGTCCTGGAACACCCTTTGTAGACCAGGCTGGCCTCGAACTCACAGAGATCTGCCAGCCTCTGCCTCCTGAGTGCTGGGATTACCACCTGGCTTTCCTTAGGTGTTTGAAGGGATCCAGCATCTGCAGCTGGCGGTGCAGGCACATGCCTTTAATCCTAGCACTCAGAGGCAGAGGCTGGCGGATCTGCCTCCTGTTCAAGAGTTCAAGGCTCACCTGGTCTACAAAGTGAGTTCCAGGACAGTCAGGGCCACACAGAGAAACCCTGTCTTGAAAAACCATTAGAAGAATCAGAAGGCCTTTAATTACAGCGCATGGGAGGCCAAGCCAGGCAGATCTCTGAGTTTGAGGCCAACCTGAGTCACAGGGCAGCCGGGACTACATAGAGAAAATAAAACAAAACAGAAAAATAAACAAAAGAAAGGGAAGGGAAGGCAGGAAGAAGGCAGGAAAGATCAATCTCTGCCCCGGCTAATATCCTGCTCTGCCTTATATGGACGGTAGATGGCACTGTGGCTCTTCACGAGGGTGCAGAAGATTTTTTCCCCCCTTTAAGCCAACAGGACAAACGTGATAAAGATGACTGCTGCATATGTGTGTGTGAAAACAGTAATGTGGATATTAAGGAAAGCCTTTCTTCATTAACCAAGCTGTTCTCGCCCAACAATAGAAATCTTTATTTCCCTTCAAAGAGTGTACGTGGCTGCTGAGCCGCGATAGGCGCCGTGAAGTGGGACCAGGCACTGCTGGAAGGGCCTAGGGCCTATCAGATTTAACTGGAGAATCAAAAGATTAATCAGAGAAACGTTCTCACTCTTGAAGCGCAGCAGCCGAATCTTCTCTCTGCGGTGCTGCCAAGCCTCGAGGCTCTACTTGCTTTCTTTGCAGATTTCAAGTTGCTTAGGAGACTGGTAGGGTTAGCAAGGGGTAAGGCTAGCACGCCCGCTCTTAGTCGCCCGTAGTGGCGTCGTCCTGACAGGACCACTGAGGTCCCACTCTCTCACTCCCAAGAGTCTCAGGACAACCGAAGCAGAGGGGCACCTTGTTCTTGCTCTTGCACCTGTGATCTGTAACTGGTCAGAGAAAAAAATGCCCTGTTCTCCCTGCTCCCCGGGTTCCTCGTCAGCTATACACTCAAGGGTCAACTAGGTCAACAAAGGCAGCTGTCCACAGAGACAGTGACCCTCCGCATGCTCTCTCCAGCTGAGGGTGACAGGCAGACCGAAGGTGTCCCAGCCACACTCTTCTCATGTTTGTGCTGGAAGTTCTCTCTGGCCTCCAACTTTCCAGGGCTAATTTCCACTGGACAGTTATTCTTAAGCTGTTGCCAAGGAGAGCATGCGAAAAGACTAATAATTGGAGTGTTTCCAATCATGCCTGTGTAGGCAAGCAAGGTCACTGATACGTCTTACCTATGTATTCATGCATGCATTTCTGAACCCAGTCACCTGACAGATATGAAGTACCTCAGGTGCTGGCGTGTGATACAGGCAATCGTTGCTACTCAGTCCCGCCCCCACCCCCTGCTGCCCAGTTCAGAAACCCTTTTCATTTTAAAGACCATTTTCCCTTGGAAGGTTGGTACCCAGTCACTGTGCGAACGCCTTCTCTGGCTGTAGGGTTCAGCCCAGGTTGCTGTAGCTCATTTCTCTTTCTTGTCTTTCCACATAAAGTCCAGACCCTTGCCTCTATTGCTCACAGAGCTACCTCACCTGCCACAAAGGAAGAATTCAAAAATTGCTACTCAGTCCAGATTGCTTTGTGTTATGTAGGCTGGGCCTCGGAGGAACTGAAAAAGTCACAAGAAGAGTGTCTTGATAATTGGGGTTCACAAGTCTTTGTCTTTGGCACCAGAAAGCTGCTGGGCAGGATGGGTCATGTTTTCTCTGTCACCGATCGACTGCCCTTGACTTACATAACAAGATCGACTAATACGAAAAACACAGCGGCATTGGCTCAGCAAGCAGCACTCCCTTCCCTTCCCACCAACGGCAGCACAGTGCAAACAAAGCTAAACATTTAGTGTGTGTCTTCTCCTTGAAATGGAATCGTCTGCTTGGAACTGCTAGACAGCCCAAGGTGCTGTTTACCTGCCTATAACTCTAGAGAAAAGAAGATGTTACAAGGTATCACCTAACATCTGTCTGAACATCCATGCCCACACTATACACCACGCTGAAAAATATAAATGAAAGAGGTTAAGAATGAGTATGCCAATCATAGAGACTGCAATAACCATAGATGAGCTGGCCCCAATGGCAGCAGCAACAGACATAAGGTACAGGTAGCACTCTACAGTTGGTACTGGTTTGTACATGCATTCCATTAGACAGTGCGGTTTAGTGGGCACAGAACACGGCCTGCTGAGTTAGGCAGACTCGGTCAAGTCTGGTACCAGCCCTTGCCACCTCTGTTCCTGTAGGTAATAGAGTTGACCCCTGAGCCTCAATTTCATCATCTTTGGAAGGTGGTGGTTTTAAGAACTAAATAAGAGCAATGAACACCGGCGAGGCACGTATCCACGGAGACCAGCTCACGTGTTTACTCTGGGATTAGTGGTTGGGATGCCTTCTTTTTCTGCTCCTCAGTGTAATCCCCAGCCCCTAGCACCCTACCTGTGCTTTGGAAGGCTCGCAGGCACTGTGTGGAAAATGATTGTTGAATCTCAGACTGCCAGTCTGAGGTGCATGGAGAGGTGGTTGAAGAACTTCCTCTTCCATGGTTGACAAGATCTGCCTCGCACATCTGTAGAGAGGCCCAGACGTTGCAACGATTAACACTGCCGCTAGGAGACCTGTCAGAGACTGGAAATGTAGCCATACCATTCTCGAAACATGATTCAGCCTCTTCAAGATCATTCTTTTAAAATCGGCAAAAATATAAACATCATTAGGATGTGTTTCTTATATTCGAAGGATATTCTCATATCTCCTTTTGATTAACACACATATACAAACTTGATTTTTCTGTCAGATTGTGTATTTTTCCAAGAAAAAAGATAAAATAAAAAAGAATCTCAAAGAATGCTTAAGCATCTTGATAAATAAAGCGCAGACTGGGAAGGAGATCAGTGTTTTCTTGTGTCTAAACTCAGACTTTGCTTCCACAGTCTAAGCTAGATAATTTAATACATCATACTATCAAGAAAAGAAATTCAATGTCTCTGTTTTGAAACTTTGTTCCAAACTCAGATTGTTTGCTCTTTCTTCTCAAACTGTAAAGTTTGTGAGATTGTTTCACTTCCTGCCCAAACCCAGAAGTGCTTTTGAGCAATGACTTGCAGGAAACGTGACTTGTTGACTTTGGATGTCCTTTGATTTAGGTAGGTGGATAGGTTCTTGATTCTTCTTACTGCCGATGGATGAGCCGGTAACACAGACGTGATGGCTTTTGAGAAATGACAGAAGAAACCAGGCCACATTTACTGTATGGCCACACTAACTGAAAGAGACATATGAAGATTTCACATCTGTAAAATTATCAGTTCATGTAAATATAACACAAAATAAGGTATATAGTATAATATTAAAATGAAATGTTGACTGTGTGTTTCATTACTATAATGATAATCTTAATATGGGAACCTTTTATCTGTGATATAATATTTTTTAGAATTGATTGAAAAATATAACCATTAAAAAAAAGGCAAAATACAAAAGTCTTAAGGGCAGAAATAGAAGCCAGGACTTTTAATTTTTCTCTGATGTTTGTCTATTACAGCCTAGACAAATGGTTATTTTATAATTCTGATCAGCATCTACAAGAAAGGATAGGCACACGATAGTACACTAACACTTGACTTCAGTGGCCTCTTTCAAAAGCGACGTTGTGACTGCCACAAGGCATGAACGTATATGCTTCTCTTTACTGAGATTATAGTTTCCCTGAGCCCTTCCTGTACAGGCCAAACGGTTTGGTCTGAATCAGACTTTTTTCTTGCACTTTCTTTGTGAGCTCCTGGGCCAGTCAGAACATCTTACGAGACCTCTGACGTGGGGCTCTCTTCAGAATGTCCCCATTTCCCCATCATGCCTCTGACTGAATGAACTGAAGAGCCTCCGCGTGTCCGCTTTAGACAGGCAGTGAGGAAGAGCTCTCTGACGGGTAAACAAGGCTTGCTGGGAAGATGTTGCTCAAATGATAAAGCGGTTCAGCCAACAAGTGACCTAAAGGTCAAATATTAACTAACGGGAGGTGACCATTGCTGAAGCCACGCCTGAGAAGGGACCCATTATATATAAGACCGACAGTCTCCCAGCTAAGTCTGCAGGCAAAGGGCAGCTGCTTGGAATTTTCCGAAAACCCAAAACCATGAAGTATCTATGGTTGCTGCTGTTGTGTGTTTTCTCAGTTCAGACTCAAGCTGCTGACGATGACTACGATGATGCGGTGATTTGTTTATAGATATTATCAATTGCTACTAATATTGTTAATATAAAATTAAGGAATCATAATTTTGAGTGTATAGCTGTTTAAATTAAGGTAGCCTTGGTTGTACTTACAAAACTGAATCGTTAATTTCAGGGACCTATCTGACTTTCAACGTGTTTCATATCTTTCAAGGTCATATGTTGTTTTCTCATATTTTTCAAGGTCGTACCTTGTTTTCTGGTTTAATCACCTTTATTTTCACAGGGTGAAGGTGGCTTGATCAGTGTGTGATGTGCTTTTCTGTCTTGTCCTAATTCTATGAGTTTTCACTTAGTTCTTGCAATACATTATTGCAATTATAATGACAATCTTGGAAATTTATAGGTTCTATGATGGTAAAAGACGAGTCTTTTGAAAGGGAAAAATGGTAGACTGTTTGCTTTTGCTGAGTAATATAATATATAACTCCCAAGATTACTGAATATGGGTAAGAATTATAATTTTAAAATCATAAAATGAAGTTTTGGGGTATTTTTCAGATTAAAATTATAACAGGTAACATTCATTGTCATTACTAATATAACTTTCTTACTTGTAGAAATTTTCTTCCTCGTGTTTTCTTTCTTTTTTTTCTTTCTTCCTTCCTCTCTTTCTTTTTGACAGGGTCTCACTACGTAGCTCTGGCTGTCCTGAAATCTCTTAGTAAGACCAGGCTGGCCTCTCATGAACTCATAGTGATTCGCTTGCCTCTAACCCCCTAGGGCTGGGATTCAATGCGTGTGCTGCTTGGCTGGGATTCAGCCGGGTGCTGCTTGGCTTGACGCAGCTCCTCAACTGCATTGTAGACCTGAGCCATCACACCCAGTCCAAGTGTTAGCTTTACCAACTTATTATTCGTATCACTCTGACATCATGAAAATGAAGTGTGTTTAAGAAAATAGTTTAATGTCATTACTAACTGTATCAAAATGAAATTCACTCTGTTTAGTAGATTATCTACAATAGAAACCAGAATACACATTAATATCGCAACGAGCAGATTCACTATGGATCATTTGGATTAAAAGGCATGTAAGAATACAAATTATCTGAGCATACAAAAAGAAAGAAAATTGTCTGGGTTAGGCAAGATTGGCTCTCTGAGTATTTGTACTTTACCTTCTCTAGTTAAGCCAGACAGCGTCACCTGCATCCAACAGTCGAAAACAAGTAAAACAAGTAGTTTTCTTCTTCATAATTGTGTTTGCAGTGAACAAAACCACATTTCATTAAATTGGTTTTAGAGCAGACAAGCTCTGATTAGGGCTGTGTCTTTAAGTATGGAAGTGTACACCTTCCCTATTATCCTGAACGCTCACCCATTAGAAGTGTATAGCAGTACACACACACACACACACACACACACACACACACACACACACACGAGAGAGAGAGAGAGAGAGAGAGAGAGACAGACAGACAGAGACAGACAGAGAGACAGAGAGAAGAGAGATTCAATCAGTAATTAAGCCAGTGAATCTGAAGCCAGTCTATCAGGGTTTCAATCCTTGCACCGCCCCACTAAATGTAAAACACAATAATGATTTAATGAACACATGACAGTAAATTTTCAGATGCCGCTCATGTGCTGGCTTAGCTGACACCAGCAGAGAGCTCGGCTGTTGCTCCCAGTTGTGTGGTTTCTTCATCTGCGACGAAAAATGATAAACGTATTTAATTCACGTCAAAACCGTCCTACCTGATTGCATCTCTTCTACTTGGGCATCTTCTTAAATAATCTTTAGTGCTGTCTATAAACTCTGAAAATTACTAAGTATGGAAATGACATCATGTTTGACACAGAAATTAGGTAGTTTCAAGAGAACAGCTTAACAATTTTATGGAAAACCGAGACTAGAGGAAGAATTAACAGTGGAGTTATCAGGAATATCTTTGAAGTATGGCCACACTGAAAATAATAATGAGAACTTATAATAAGCCAAGGATAGTTCGGAGGGTGTCATAGGTAAAAATAATTCATCTTTATAATGATCTTATAAGGCAAATACAAGATGTGGTTGTCCTTATCTTATAAATGGGAAAATTGAGTCATGAGTAACCTTCCCAAAGAGCAGGTCAAGCCTTGAACCCAAGCATTACCCTATCCCACACAGTCTTAATTCTCTGTAACGTGTTAGAGTCATTGTCTTATGACTAGTAAGTTTTCTTTAGATAGATCATCTTGTCTCAAATATGATCATGCTAGCTTTAGCGCTGGATCTTCAGCTCATAAAAGTTGAAAGTAGGGAAAATGGTTAACAACAACTGTAGGGATTTACTAAACCAAGTGGATGGAGAATATTCATTCTTTGGGATCAGTTTGATTCCTGACAATCCTGTGTGTCCCAAAGTTTAGATTTCACAATCGGGGTTAGATTTGTCTTAGCCCCACCCAGCCACTAGGCCTTAGCTTTAGCATTGCTTGCTGCTGATCCTCCACTTGAAGCACTCGGGAGGCAGAGGCTGGTGGATCTCTGTGAGTTTGAGGCCAACCTGGTGTACAATAGCTAGTTCCAGGGCAGGCTCCAAGGCTACAGAAAAACCCTGTCTCAGAGAGAGAGAGAGAGAGAGAGAGAGAGAGAGAGAGACAGAGACAGAGACAGAGACAGAGACAGAGACAGAGACAGACAGAGACAGACAGAGAGAGAGACNAGAGAGAGAGAGAGAGAGAGAGAGAGAGAGAGAGAGAGAGAGAGAGAGAGAGAGAGAGAGAGAGAGACTCTGCGGCAGCCAGCGGAGAAACCTGTAGCCAGTCATTGTCAGGCTGGTGCTACCTCAGCTGAAGCAAGAGGATGGACTAGTTAGGTCTCACAGCTTCTCTAACCTTGCGCTGTGTTCCTGCCTGGTTTCTGTAGGGACTCTTGGATGCCCGTGGTCACCGACCCTTTGATAGGAGAAAGGAAGAGGCTCCTAGCCTGAGACCCGCCCCGCCTCCTATCAGTGGAGGTGGTTATCGAGCCCGTCCAGTCAAAACTGCTGCCAGCCAGAAGAAAGCGGAACGAAAAGCCCCTGATGCAGGAGGCTGTCTTCACGCCGACCAAGACCTGGTAGGGGCATTAGTGGTTTTTACTGCGTGGGTCTCCTGTGTAGAGAAAGCTTAACATTTCATGCACCAACATCTCTATTACTGCTATTTTGCTCTTTTAAGAATTAAAATTCAAAATATGAACTTCTTTGAATCTTTTATTTTTTTTACTCACCCTTCTTTTATTGGACTTTTGGGTCTGGACACAATTTGGACATTGCCTTTTCTTTTGTATTTTGCCTACTTTCTTCACTGGGTTGGGTAAAATTTTTCATAGCCCGATTACATTTTTTTTCCCTATGGCAAGGACTATTTCTTTTCTTTTTTAAGAGTATGCTGATAATTCTAAGGTTTCTGGTCTTCCATAAAGAAAACGGAATATCAAATTTAATTGACTAGTGAGATCCCGAAGGTTTCCCTAGTGTATGTTTTAAACAAATATCCATCACTCTGACGCCGGCTGCTTTCTTCATTTGCAGGGAGTGCTGTGTCCTACAGGGTGCCAATTGCAGCAGACCTTGGTCAACCAGGAAAGGCCAATCAAGGCCAGCGTCGCCGAGTTAAAAGGCAACATACAGTCCATTTCGGAGTCCTCCTCCACCACCTTCCAGTACATGAAGCTGCTCAAAGACATGTGGCTAAAGAAGCAGGCCCAGGCTAAAGGTAGCCATCCTGGGGGTTTCTGTGTGACCCGTTTATAGCATGAAGACCCTTAACCGTGGATTCACAGTTGTGGGTAGTTAAACATCTGAGGCTAACTGCCATTTGGGGCTGGTTTCTCTGCCCCTGCTACCCTGCTTACCCTGGTTCCTGCCTCAGGCACTTTCGACTGCAGCTCACCTGACTAGGACTCCCCGAGAGTTAAGTCTCGGTGTGGCTGTCACTGCCATGGCTTTCTACGAGTCACGTCCCTATGGTGTCTTATTTTCAGCCCATCAGACATCTGTCTCGTGACTCGGAAGATAATATGCACAGAATAAAAACTTAGTGTTTCTGAGTTGAACCCCTGAGGTGTTGAGCGTGAGGACAGTCGGCGTGGCATAAACTAACACACACGCAGGGACACCTGATTTTGTAAACCTTGAGAGCTGTGAACCTGGTGGGGAGGAGCCAGTTGGGAGTGTCAGTGCAGCACAGGCTTTAGGAAGAGCTCACTCAAGTGTAGTCATTTAGCAATCAAAAGAATCCTGAGATGCGCTCGCCAATTCCAAGGCTCTTTAGGTAGGGTGTGCAAGCCGCCAGGTGCCTCTGCTCTGTAATGTTTCTTGTGGGGATGAAGTCTTCAGATACTGGTCACCAAAGAAAGACACAGTTTGTTGTTGTTGTTGTTGTTTTCTACATATGATCTTTAGCTTGTACCCAGGGCAAATCTCTGGAGTAGCAGTAGGACTGCATGCCAATTTATATGTACCATGAGACAAATAATGTTAATGTTCGTTATTAAATAATGTTAAGTTCAACAGTCCTGATTGCTTGATGATACCTCAGTCTATTTATTCTCAGAAAATCAAAATCATATTTATGTAGCTAGATATACTTTCATAGGCAAAAAAACGCCAACCATCCCTCCATCATTTTGCTTTCTCCAGATAATGAAAATGTCATAAATGAGTATTCCTCTATTCTGGAAGACCAGAGGATATATATTGATGAGACAGTGAACAATAATATCCCCCTTAACCTTCGTGTGCTCCGCTCAATCCTGGAGACTCTGAGGAGCAAGATACAAAAGCTCGAATCTGACATCTCGGCGCAGATGGACTACTGCCGCACCCCGTGCACGGTCAGCTGCAACATCCCCGTGGTGTCCGGCAAAGGTAACGAGTCCGCACACAAACTCCTTAGAGCTCCAGGAGATGTAGCGCTCTCCAAACACAGGGACTGGAAAGGGAACACCGTAGCTCTCCCCCAGCAGAACAGAATGATCTTCTGCATACTGCGGCTGTGCCCTGGGCTGGTTGTGCGCTGTCTTGGCGGATGACTCCACCGAGCTCTGCTGCGTAGCATGCACGGGACATACACAGATGGTGGGCCGTGGGAAGATGGAGGTGTTTCCTAGTACCGTGTGCCCTGTTTGCAGGGATGGGAGATAAAGGGAGCTTTATAATTCACTTGACAGAATTCTTCACACTTTAAGTTGATTGTCAGTGAAAAGAAGGCCCAACCCATAGGACATTATTCCCAAATGCTTGTGAGAAAGCGATCCTTTGTATCCAGTGTAGTCAGAATGAGTGGCTGAAGACTGTGTTTCCGGTGATGCTTTCTTGCAGAGTGTGAGGAGATCATCAGGAAAGGAGGGGAGACATCCGAAATGTATCTGATCCAGCCGGATACCTCCATCAAACCGTACAGAGTCTACTGTGACATGAAGACAGAAAACGGAGGTGAGCCCATCAGTCAGCGTTCTGTGAGAACACGGCTCTGCTCCTACACAGCTGGCAAGGACCCGCTTGATTGGAAATCCAATCTGGTATTTGAAAGGCTTTAAAAGATCCTTGACGCCTGCATTAAGATGGCCTGTGGGGCCTGGCATTCACAAATACCTTAAGAAGTCTCCCCTCATACTTATCTCTTTATAATATCTACACGCAGAACCGAACATAAGCAAGTAAAAAAAATCAAACAAATGGGCGACGGGTTCAGACTCTCCTCTCAGAGTGATGTTACTACTGGTAACCTTAGGCTAATTTTATTTCTAAAGGGTGGACAGTCATACAGAACCGTCAGGATGGCAGTGTCGACTTTGGCCGGCAATGGGACCCATACAAACAAGGATTTGGAAATATTGCAACCAACGAAGATGGGAAGAAGTACTGTGGCCTGCCAGGTAAAGACTTGGGGCGCGAAATGAAATTCGTCAAGTTTAATGAGGTTTTTTTTTCCCCATTAAAAACATCAAGGATAAGGGTCTGTTTTTAGATTTCTACACATGCACACACACACACACACACAATAAATAAAAGTTAAAAAATTAAATAAATGTGGGAGCTAAAGATATGGTGGAAGAGGAGCGTGTTTGCCAGGGTGGAAGGGCGGTGCGTGGTTGCTGGGGTGGAAGGGTGGTGCGTGGTTGCCAGGGGGTGCGTGGTTGCCAGGGTGGGAAGGGTGGTGCGTGGTTGCCAGGGTAGAAGAGCGGCGCGTAGTTGCCAGAGCCCCTTTTTTCCCCCTTGATATTTTGAATTCATTTTCTCTAGGTGAATATTGGCTTGGGAACGATAAGATTAGCCAGCTTACCAGGATGGGACCCACAGAACTTCTGATCGAAATGGAGGACTGGAAAGGTGACAAAGTGAAGGCCCATTATGGAGGGTTCACAGTGCAGAACGAGGCTAACAAGTACCAAGTCTCAGTGAACAAATACAAAGGAACGGCTGGCAATGCCCTCATGGAGGGAGCCTCTCAGCTGGTGGGGATAAACAGAACCATGACCATCCACAACGGCATGTTCTTCAGCACGTACGACAGGGACAACGACGGCTGGTAAGCGCTGCCATCTTGGCTCCTTTTTTAAAAAGTCTCGGCACCATTAGTGTACCTAACGTTATAAACAACTGCCCATGCTTGAATACCTGAAGTGTATCAGGCAGCCCCTGTCTGGAACTCCAGACGTATTGGTGAAAAGCATCCCACCTGTAAGGCAGACGTCATCAGTTTCATCCTTCAGGTGAAATTTAGAGAAACAAGTTTACCCAAAGCCAGGTAACTACTCAGACACAGAACAGCAATTAGAGTGTTAACTCCTTGAGCTTTGTGTGTCTACATAAACGTCTGTGTTCTTATTCACTAACGGGTCTCCTGAAACGACCATTTCATATCTCAGGGTCTCTCATACTACAGTGTCAGATAAGTTCTTTCAGAATAAAAGAATCCCATCTCTTCAGGGTTAGACCAGATAGGCCCAGCTGTTTCTCTTTTCTCGTCAGGGGGCAGAGAAGACCTTTGCTGTTTTTGAGCTTTGCATTCAGGACTCAAGGGCAAGAGTACCATGCGTAACTGAGCACGGTCCTCTCCCGTGGGTTCTCTCCGAAGAACTGACTGGACAGTGGGCCTTGTCTGCATCATCCCTCAAACTCCTTTCCTTTCAGGTTAACTTCAGATCCTCGGAAACAGTGCTCAAGAGAAGATGGTGGTGGATGGTGGTATAACAGATGCCACTCCGCCAATCCAAATGGCAGATACTACTGGGGTGGTCTTTACAGCTGGGACATGGCCAAGCATGGCACAGATGATGGTGTGGTGTGGATGAACTGGAAGGGATCCTGGTACTCAATGAGAAAGATGTCTATGAAGATCAGGCCCTTCTTCCCACAGTAGTAGTCCCCTAAGTGTAGACTTTTATTCTTCTATGTGTGACATTTTTTACTGTATGTTGTTGCAATCCTCTTTGTTACATTATACCCACTAAAACTCAGAACAATCGTTGGTTGTGTCTTTTTCGGAAAGGCAAAGGATAAAGACATTGAAAACAGCACGTGGATATTTCTTTTGTGTTCTTTTTATTTTACGTTTGTATTATTCTCAATTGTGTGGCTTGTGTGGATAGGTGCACCACAAGTGAAGGGGCCTGCAGAAGCCAGAGGGGTCAGATTCTCCCAGAACTGGGGTTACAGTGGCTGTGAGCCTCTTGATGTAGGAGCTGGAGTCAGATCGTCTTCCTCTCTAGCCTGCGTTTACCTTCCATGCAGAGAACTAACGAGAAGGGCATAATAAACAGTGGTGGTGCACGCCTTTAATCCCAGCACTCGGGAGGCAGAGGCGGGCGGATCTCTGTGAGTTCGAGGCCAGCCTGGTCTACAAGAGCTAGTTCCAGGACAGGAACCAAAAAGCTACAGAGAAACCCTGGCTCAAAAAAAAAAATAAATAAATAAAATAAATAAACAGAGTCTGTTGACTCCAGCTGACCACAGAGCTTTTCAGGCGAGGCACCGTCCGTCCCTGTTGGAGAAAAGCATTACACAAATGAAAGCCAATGTTTATAAGTCTGGTTTCAAAAATCCCATTTATTCATGTAAGGCATCTTGCAAAAGATGATCTTTCTAACAGGTTTTTTACATAAACTGGCCCCTGTTATCATAAATTATTGTTTTCTTATCTGGGGGGGGGGTCCATGCTGTCAGGATCTGAATTTGTAGGCAGGAAGGTGTGTACACAGTCTCAAATGTCTGCTGAGCTGACATCGAACACCTGGAGAGTCCATGGGGGAGGAGTCCATGGGGAAAGGACCGTTCTGCCTCTCACGAGGACCTTAAACCAGCAGAGTCCAAGCAAGCAGTTAGAAAAAGTCTCACCGCGTCTCTTAGGGAAATGGTGGACGAGGAGGCCCAGGTTTCTCATCATCCTCAGATTGTTCTTTCTGTAGAAAGTTACACTGGAACCAAGGTGGAAGTAGATTTTACTATCCTTTATCCCTCTCCCCATTGGCATCCATCGCAACACTCCTTCAACGGACCCCAGCTCAGCGCTCCTTCCCCGCCATTGTCCTTGCTGCCTGTTGTACAGACATAGTGCCCCCAGTCCCATCTTCTCAGTTTTCACTTACGTAAACAAAGATTAATTTGCTGCTCAGAAGTGCTCTCTCTTTTCCCGTTGCTTTATTTTTGCCTGGCCTTGTGGCCATAGATTCTACAAAATCACAGTCTATTCCACGCCTGCCATCCTCGTACTTATCTTCTATGTTGCCCCAGAGACAGACAATTCTGCCCAAGTTACCTACCTGCTTCAAGTTAGCTCTTTGCTACCAATGTCTGAATGCCTTGCACCCGAGTCCCACTCTTAGAGGCAAGGCTGATGATTAACATCTCCCATTACCATCTCTTGCCCCTTTCATTGCACGCCTGCGTCTCATATACAAATACAAAACAACAAACCAGGAAACCTGCCTGCATATGCTTGCACATGCTCACACAAAATCAAATCTCTTTACTGCACACATGTGCCCTTTGCCCACATGGTATTGCAATCCATAACCTCCTGAACTTCCCTAGTATCTTTCTGCTTTGCTTCATTGTCTTAAGGTACCAACGCTTGACAGGAGATCATTTTTAAAGTGCACAGTGCTGCACGTCAGGCCACAGGGGAGCTCTAGAACTTACTCATTCCCGTAACTTCATACACATCACAATTTCCCCCTTCTCCACTCCCGTCCCATGCCTCCTATCATCCCGTTGTTAATGAGAGTATAAAATAAAGAGACCACTGTACAAAACGTGAATGTCTCAAAAGATGAGTTCATTTGGCGATCCAACAACCCCACTCCTGAACAAAAGAAAATGTCCAAACACCCGAAGTTAAAGTCTTTAGGAACGTCCTGCACTCCTGTGAACATCACTCTGGCCCAGCAGTGTGCTTCCCCCAACGCTATCTGAAACACTACTGTTGATTTTGAAATTCCCTCCCTCTCCCTGTTCCCCCCGCTCCCCCGCCACCATCTGTTGCCCCTCAGGACTTTCTGAAAGTCTTCGGAACTGGCTCACATTTTAGCAATGAATGCCAGACATTGGGCTGTTGCTTTTGCTTCCCTGAGAAACTTTTCTTCAGCTTTGACTCCAGCCTGGGCAGATTGTAATTTTGTAAATCTTGAATGAATAAACCCCAATAATTACAAGGCCTTGGATCTGTCTCTTTTATATGTAGGCTGGGTTTTTTTTTCTAACAAAGGTGTGCGTGCACACACACACACACACACACACACACATTCGGAATGCAGAATACTTGGAAGTAGAATTTGGAATTACACAAATTCAGTGAGTTAAGCAGGTGGAAAGCATGCCCCTCAGACCTTTGCTCTCTCCCTTAAGCAAACACAGGGGGGCGGAATGAGTCCCTGGAACCTAAAATAAAGCCACAGTCGATCCACGGAAGCAGAGACCATCGAGTCCATTTTCAGTGGTCAAACAGCAGACATAGGTGCCTCTTGAGCAATCTGGCATGTGGAAATCTCTCTAGAAAGTAGTGTTGAGGTTAAACGCCTGGGGCACCAGGCCCAGCTCAATCTGCAGGCCTTAAAAACAGAGATTTCCCAGTGCTAACCTGTATTTACTAGAACGATCCTTTGCTTTTCAATTAACAGCCTGAGACCTTCTGGTCGCTAGCTGGATTTCGGGATTACCCGTATGCTCCTGTTCGTTAGAGGCTCCTTCCGTCCTTCTGACCTAGTGCTAGTCTGAGGACAGTGGTGACCACGGAGCACTGTTGAGCACAGTGTCATCCCTGAAGCTGTTATGACTTCATAGGTGACCTTAACATGTCGCCAAAGGCTAAAACCAGGTGAAAATCATCTTACCTATCAGGTTCACTTTGGACCTCTCAGTTGGACTTTAAATTTCTTTGAAGCTTACCCATTGGTTATCCACAGACCTAAAACTATCACATCCCCCCCCCCATGTCTCTTCTCAGGCAAATGTGATCGAAGGGCAGAGTGCTACTGTTTGTTGTTCTGATTGTATTTAGTTCTTGTCTTAACACTTTATTTTGAAAGGCTCAGACAGAAGAGCAGTTACAGGAAGAGTTTAATGAGTACCCTGTGTCCTTCACCCACAGCCAGCGACTGCTGTGTGTGCTGGATCTCCCCAAAGGAGAGGCCTAGCACAGTTTTGCAACCCCTTGTGTAGGTGTGCAAACTTGGGGTCGGGGACCGTGTGGCCGGGTCAAAGGTGAGCTTAGCAAATGTTTTCTAGAGGCCTCTGTTGCAATCGCCCGCCGTCACCCACCTTCGGCAATGAGTTGACGGCCAGCTAGACCTCTGCTCAGCCATCACCCAGGAAACCTGGCAGTGCTTTCAAGCTGACTTGACTTCACAGGGCCCAGTTTCTTAGCCTCACACTCCCCTCTGGGATACTTAAGGCCTTCCCTGCTCTTGCCTTTAATTAATTATGGATGTTACCCTGTGCTTGAGATTTATAAAGCACTCGGTTTAAAACAATCCATCAAGCTGGGTGTGGTGCCCCATGCCGTTAACTCCAGCAACTTTGGAAGCTGTGAAGGTGCATCTGTGAGTTCAAGGCCAGCCTGGCCTACATTGTGAGTTTCGGGACGTCCAGAGATATTTAAAGAGACTCTGTCTCAAAAAACTAACTCACTAACTAACTAAATTCCCAACCATCAGTGAGGTGGCAAATGCATAAATAGGAGAATAAATCAAGTATATTTCAGAAATTGTTTCTGTGTAAAGACTGTCACCTATAGAGAACTTGTATTATTACTAGGGCTAATAAATAAACATCTATCATCCCAAACTATTTCAGTAAATGCTAAGTGCCCCAGTGTCTTTCTGTTGTTATGGTAAAACCAGAAAACATCCTGACAAAAAGCAGCTTATGGAGTCCCTGCAGTTCCTGGTCATAGTCCAAACCAACAGGGAGACCAAAGTGGCAGGAACTAAAGATAGTCCTGGCGACCGCAGTCAAGAAAAGGGAATGCATGCACGCGTCTAGGAGTTACCTCTTTTAGACAGCCCAGGACCCCAGTCTAGGGAATGGTGCCACCCACTGTGAGTTCTGCCTTCTCCTGTCAGTTAATGTAAGAGAGACACGCCCCCAGAGACACGCCTGTTCAGAGAATGGAGTTACCCGGCTTTGGTCCGAGTGTGGCTTTTGTTTTGTATTTCATCACTTGTCACTTCAGAAAGACTTGAAGACAGTGATCTGTTTATTCTGCTACATGTTCTTTAAATCAACTTAGAGCAAATGAGGCCGTTAAAACTTGATTTTATTTCCTACTGCTTCATGTGCATATGCCTCTGTGTGTGTGTGTGTGTGTGTGTGTGTGTGTGTGTGTGTGCATGTATGCATTTGGCTGACTGGCTGGCTGGTTGTCTCCTGGTTTAGGGATAAAAAGGAAGAAGTAGACTTATTTTCAAATTAGTAGGTAGTTTCTAAGCAAACGTTCAGTTAAAGTGAAAAGCAGCCACAAGGAGTTGAGAGTTTCCTTTATGAAAACGGCAGATTGAAACTTTTCTTAATGTTTTAAATGTGCATTGACATCTCACAGTATGTGTGGCAGACCGTTCCTCTCTTCCACACGTACACAGTGTGGAGTGTGTCGCCATCCCCCCACTGCTGCAGGGAATCTCACCACAGTCTCCTGGATGCCCAGCATCCCAGCATCCCACCCCAGGACAATAGTTCCCTAGCTGTGTTCTTCACTCACCGCACGGTGCCAAACGCTGCTTCTGTGACGTTGTCTTTGCTGCTTAGTTAGTCTGAAGCCCTGGAACTGCCCATGTGTCTGAAAGCGAGAGACTAAGACTTCAAGGAACTAAAGAAACCATGCATGGCAGAACGGCCCTGTGCTGTTGAGGTCGGTCTTTTCACAAGCCTTAGGAGAGCAGTTGGGGAGAATCCTCAGAATTCATCCTCCACTGTGCACACCATGGGCTGAAGGGATCAATATTTAAGAAGCCAATGATGCTAGAAGATTCAAAAGTTAATGACATTTAACTTTTGTATTCCCCCTGCCTTTTAATCTAAATTTATTTTCTCAATAGCCTACTTTAGTGGTTTTTTTTTCTTTTGAATGACAGCTAATTTTTTTTAGACAAAGGATTATATAAGGAAAAGTTTTTTTCTGAATTTTTAAGACTTTTTGTACTGTGTGTGTGTGTGTGTGTGTGTGTGTGTGTGTGAGAGAGAGAGAGAGAGAGAGAGAGAGAGAGAGAGAGAGAGAGAGAGAGGCAGGGGAGAAATAGAAGGAGGGTATGAGCATGCTGTGTCTCACAGTGGAGGTGCTGGGATTATAGACGTGGGTTCCTGGGATCAAACCCAGGCCATCAGGTTTATGTGCCAAGCACTTTACAAGCTGAGCTGTCTCACTTGCTCAGGTTCCTAAGGTAACTTTTAGACTGTTCTTTTAAAAAACGTTATGTGTATTTGGTGTATGCCGCGTGCATGGATGAAACCTGAGTGGGTCACGTCTCTCTACCATGTTTTTTTTTTTTTTTCCCCAGACTGAACTCAGATCAGCAGGCTCAGCAAGAAGTACCTGTACCTACTAAACCATCGATAAAGGAACATTAAGATCACATGAACTTTGATTTTATAATAGAGAGGCTCAGTTGCAGGCAGTCATTTTGCTGTCTTGCTGCATGGTAAAGAACTGACAAGGAGTTTTAGGATGCGATTCAAATACAGGATGCTTACGGTTGGAATGTTGTCATAACGACTGAAGTTATACTTGTCAGTTTGGGGATGGAGTATCAAGCCGCATTCCATTCACTTGGTGGGCTTCTTAGCTACCCGCAACAACAGCAACTCTACTCCCAATGAAAGGCAGTGTTCCTGCAGACACGTCTGCCTTTTGGGTTTCTAGAAGTCTTACATTCCTTTAACACTAGTTTTTACTGAGTCAGTACTTCGTAAAGGTGGGGGAGGGGGCCTTATTTGCTTCCTGTGTGTATTTACTATCAGTCCGCCCTGCAGTCTCCGGTGGGGATGCCTACATATATGTTAGAGGTAATTGTATGTTCTTGCAGCTCCTGCGTGCTCTAGCGGACTTTGTATTTGAAGTCCCTTGGGAGACAAATGCTTAGACTTAAACACACTTTCTCTGTTCTCAACATGCTCAGCAGGAAGCTGTGTGTGTCTGTACCAAGGGAGAAAGGCTCTGGAATACTTTTGCTTCTTAGATTCTCCTGAGTGTTGAAATTACAGGCATCCACTTATTCCCAGCTCACTGAGGATTGAAAACACTCTAATCTCCCCTCAAATCATGTAGGTGACTAGAGAGTTACGGTGACTCGACTCAGGCTGATGATACAGGACTGTGCTCAGGCTTGGTGTAAAGTTAAGATGCATCATGGCCGTTGGCCTGTAGTGACCGGCCAGGGGCCCTTGTTTGAACAAGTTTCCCGTGTGTCCCGTGTGCCTACGGGGCAGTGGTAGGAGCATTCTGAGTCTCCTCTCATGGTGCTCGGGAAGAAGGGAGGAGTCGCCTTTGAAGGTGCCTATGCGCGCTCCCCGAATCCTCCAGGTTGTCTCTACTAGGTTGCCCCCATGGCTCTGCTAGAAAACTCCCATAGCATAGGTTAGCTCTGGTATTATCCCCTTAGCATAGGTTAGCTCTGCTTGGTTACCCCCAGAGCATAGGCTAACTCTGCTAGTTATCCTCATAGCATAGGTTAGCTCTGCTATTATCCCCTTAGCACAGGCTAGCTCTGCTAGGTAACTTCTATAGCACAGACTTTAGCTCTATGCTGGCCTGAATTACGTTGAAATTCATCAGTTTTTCTTTCCTCGTTCTCTCCCAGACGAGAATAGGTGGCTCTGTCTTCCTGTGCTTGGCTTGCTGCACCTTGTAGCCCTTCGCACTCAGACTGGAATCAGGCAAGGAGCCCAGAAGATGACCTCTAACCTCTGGTAAGGGAGATCCTGCTTCCTCGAACACTGTGCTTTCACGGGTCTGTTCCCATCCCTTCCTCCGGGGTGATTACTGCCATCGCCCCTCAAGAAGTGAAGAGCGGCAATTCCTGAGCTCTAGAGCATAGCAGCTGAGTTTTCTGAAGGAACTCAACAGTGATTCCGCCCCCTCCCCCACCCAGTACAATCCTCAAATCCAGTACCTATTCTTGGTAACGCTTAGAAATATCATGTTCTTACAGTTAACAAACCGAGAGTGGAATTTGGAGTTATCATTTCTCAGAAAAAAAAATATTGATAGCTGTGAATATAATAACTAAATTGAGCTGATTCTTAAAAGTGTTTTTTTTTTTTTTATATCCAGAAGCATTCAATAGGGGGGGTGGGTTTTACATATTGGCTGGGGAAGGGATGGTGAGTTTCCTTCCAACAAACTCCAGTTTAGAAACCAGGAGAGTGCTGGAAAAGCAAGAGTAGCATTTAGTACCAAGAGCAACCAGAAAGGCTTTGGGAAGGGCCAGGCAGCCCCTGTTGCTATGGAGAGGAGGGGGCCGCAATTTAGGTGCTTTCTCTGCCTGTATCACTCATAACTACAGTGGGGAAAACAAGCAAACAAACAGACAAAAACTAAAAGGCAGAAACAGAAAAGCAACAAACAACAAAAACTTCTGTGCCTGGGCCTTGGCTCTGTCAGTAAAGATCCAGCCATGTGCAAATAGAAGAATGTATCAACTCTCCAACAACCACACAATAAGCCAGGAGCAGAGACACACCCTGGTAACCCCATCAATCAGATCTGTGGGGCTCACCGACCAGTCAGTCTAGAAAAACTGGTAGACTCCAGGCTCAGTGAGAGACCTTGACTCAAACTGCAAGGTGGAGAGCAAAGGCAGGCAAGCACTGGAGACTATTTAGTCTGAGTCAGCTTAAAACCCAAGGAACTAACTTCTGTCCTCCCAGGGGGCCTGTGGCTGGCGGTCTGAGAAGAGCCATGTTTAAATCAGCACCCTTCATGGAGGCCATGAAGAGCTCAGGTTTGACTCCCTCTTCCTGACGGAATGAGTATTCCTTGGCATCTCCTTGCAAAAGCTTTGAAACTCACAGAAGTATTTAAAGGTGAAAAAAAAAAGTATAGTTTTATTTTTCGGAGGAGGAATACATCTCTGTTACAGTTAGCTACAGTACAAAGAACAATAAAATAGCACCTGGGAACTTGTAAGACGCTGACAAGATTCTTGACTCCATCTTTCTTATTTAGGCCCCACTCCCTACTTCTTCAGCTTCTGCTCCACCAGCGGTCTGATTTTCATGCGAACAGCCTTGAGGGAATAATCAGCCCCTCTGAAGGGGATCCAGACGACCCCGTTCTCTATCTCATAGGGGCTGTTGTTCCTGGGGTCATAGGTGCCCCCGGGGTAGTAAATGCCGTTGAGATTGGCAGCCTGGCAGCTGTTGTACCACCAGCCTCCCCCATAGACCTCGGCACAGTTCTCTTCCCACTGATCCGAGTCCCTGTCAAAGGTACTGAACCTCATGCCGCTGTGTGAGGTGTATTCGGGCCCCTCCTCCACAGAGCCTTCTAGCAGAGCATCTCCCGCTGTGCCCTGGTAGGAGGAGACCTGTAGGGCATAGCCCTCGGCCTCAGAGCCTACCCGGAAGTGGTACTCGGCATAAGCCTGTTTTCCAGCCCAGTCCTCTAGTTCAACCCTGAGGACAGAGGCCCTCAGAGTGAGGAAGTGGAGGTAGTCATTGCCTAGCCAGAATTCCCCTTCCCCCTTGTCATTCAGGCTGCCGAAACCTGTCTTGTAGTCTTGCCAGGTCCGGTTAAAATTCAGTGATCCATCCATTCTCTGCTGGATCAAAAGCCATCCTCCCAAACTGGTCTCTTGATCGCAATAAACAGATAAAATCTTACTGGATCCAGGGAGCTTGACACTGAAAATGCCACTCTGGGCACCTGAAGGATGTGTTTGGAGGGCATCATCACAGTCTAAAAGAAAAATTAAGCTGGTTGGAAGTAGTTGCTCTCATATAAGTTTACAAAGAAAACATTGCCCAGATTAAAGAAGATAGTTACTGCCTGCCTGCTTGTCTGTCTGCTTGTCTTTCTTCCTTCCTTCCTTCCTTCCTTCCTTCCTTCCTTCCTTCCTTCCTTCCTTCCTTCCTTCCTTCCCTTCTTCCCTCCTTCCCTCTTTCCCTCTTTCCCTCCCTCTCTCCTTCCTTCCTTCCCTCCTCCCATGGAAAAAGACACACCTACATTGAGATGTAATTTTAAATAGGTAAAGAATACTTATGTCTTCAAAGTGCAAACTTTCTTCAAATGGATTCTAAATCTTATTTGCACATACTAATAGCAGATGGTCATCAGCGGTGGCTAAGCATCCATCAATCAATATAGTAAGAGAACAATTTTTAACCCGATCTAAATGTCAACTGAGACGTAACACCAAATTTAAGGTTAGTGAGCTAGATGTCATCATGGCACACATTTTGCATGGATTCGGTTAAACGGACTCAGAATTGAGTTTCAGAAGGATTTGTTCATTTATTTGAAATATATTTATTGAGAAACGAATGCACTGTTAAGACATTTGGGAATTACAGAGATAGACATGCGGCAAAGTCCCTGCCCCCGTGGAACGTACAGTCTAGCACGAAAAACTGACGGAAAAAGGAAAAGTGCGATTTCAACAAGGCACTCTAGAAGGTTAGGAAACGGTGCGGAAACGGTTAACTTAATCTAGGGGGTTAAGTGTGGATACCTCTCGATGCCCGCGATCTGGCACGGCCCCTCTTAGTGGTCCGAGCTTCTCCAGCATCGTGAGCTTCACTTCCTGCCTCATCCGCCATTTTGTAGGTCTTGGTGATCTGCTGCTTTCTGACAGTGGAGGTTTTACCACTGGAAGAATAACTAGGAACGTGGGAGCCTGGGTCTTCTAAGCCAATGTCAGAGCCTACTGCCTCGGTCTTACTGCCAAATTCTTTGAAGTTAGAGGAGAGCGAGTCGAAGTGACTGCCAAAAAACTCAGCGTGGTCCGGGAGATTTTGGGGAAACGAGTCAAACCTGCCACCAAAATTATGCTCCACGCCTAAGTCAATGCCTCCACTACAATCAGAGGGATCATCCGAGGTGACCACTTCCTTGACCACTTCCCTGCGGCCATCAGAACCCGTAACAGTCTTGGTAATGGTTTTAGAGCACGAATGGCGGGTGGTGCTTGTACCAGAGGAGGTGACTTTCTCGTTTCCAATCAGGAGCTCTTTATCTCCTTTAGAGGTGGTCAGTTTACCAGTGTGGTACTCTTTCTTTATTGCTGGGCTGCTACTTCCTGTCGACTCTGAAAATTCACCCCAGTCCGGGTTGCTAGGCATGGGGTTTCCGGAGCCTGAGCTATTTGGCCTATAACCTCCAGACTGAGAGCTTCCTGAACCCCCGCGTCCATCAGACCCCATAGCCCAGGAGCTCCAGCTTCCCTCACTTCCAGGCTGGGAGCCTGCAGGCCGCCTATGCTCAGAGACACCAGGTGTCGGTCTCAAGGGGCTTTCGGCCTCTGCCTCTGGCCCATGTGTTGTAGAGTCTCCTCGAGAATCCCTGCGTGAATTCCCACCCTTCCCGAGCCC
Organism: Alexandromys fortis; assembly: GCF_014885135.2. NCBI lineage: Eukaryota > Metazoa > Chordata > Mammalia > Rodentia > Cricetidae > Alexandromys > Alexandromys fortis. Next base: position 3,472,815 of record NW_026067984.1, on the reverse strand, counting down.
CTCCAGCTCCATCCGCATCTGCCGCATTTCTGTTAATGCCTTCCACTCTGGAGGGGCCTCCTGAAGCTGGCTCTTGTAAGTTCCGGGAATCAAGTCGGGAAGGGGAAGCATCTTTAGCGTTGGCAAGTGCTGCTTCTCTTTGGCAGGAAGCAGGTCTTTAGTGATGACCTGTTCCAGCTGCTTTTGCTGCTCTTCGTAGTCCCTCAGATCTAGCTGATGGACCACACCCCTGCTGCAGGACCCTTTGCAAGAGCGGATCTTGATATCAATGTCCACCTGAAGAGAGGAAGACAGAGAAACGAATTATGTCTCGTGACAAACTTGGTTCCTGGTAATTGGTTTATATTTTGGAAATGGGTTTCACTTCTTGGACTACCAGGGAAAAAACACTTTTCACTTTTCCCAAGGTATCATCACTGGAAGCCCTGCAGGGGCAGGGAGGTTAGGCAGTGGGAGCTCTTTGGATCCATTTTAAAATTTGAATGGGGAAAGAGAAAGTTACTAATGCCTGTGAATGGAAGCCCTCACTGAAGAGCCTCGTGAGGCTGGAGCCAAGGGTTCAGCATGTGATGGGCAGACAGGGCAAAGTGTGTTCTTTTGAAATAAGCTGTGTTTACCCTTTAAGATTTTTTTCTGTTTTCATTTCTAGCATGGAGACGCTTCTGTTTTGGGTGGCTAATGGACACAGCAGCCACTCCACAAGACTAGCGTCTTCCTCCTCCTCCTTAGACAAACCCAAGGGAGTGGGGACCTGGGCTTCACACCTACCTCCAGGCGCTTCATGTCGATGAGCTGAGCCCTGACATTGTTCTGCAGAGTCTGGATCTGCTGTGCTTTCTCTACGACTTTGCGCTTCAAGATCTCAATTCTGCGTCTCAGCTCTTCGGAGACTTGGCCATAGGTGCTATCAAAGTCTGAGACAGAAAATTCAAGGCATTCAGGTGGCTGCAGACTGATTTGGTTAGTAAAGCAAAACAACAACAACAACAACAACAGAAAACCAAACACCCAAACAAACGAGAAAACGGAAAATTGCTCATAAACATTTCCACACTTTATTCCTTTGCAGCCTGTTCTCCGGGTGTGTATTCTGCGAGCTTCAGACTTAACTAGATTGTCCCCCACAGAAGCCATCCACGTGTCTTAGTTAGGACTGGCAATCTAAATAAATCCAGAAGGAAATAACTTTGGAGTTTGAAACAGAGGTTGGGTAAATAGCGAGTTTGATCACATCCAACTATTTTATCGTAACTTCACTCAAGGGACTTGAATCTATTATTATATATTAATGTTGAGGAGGTTATGTTTTTTTCTACCTGGAACTTTGAAATCATTTCTAAGCATTCTGGGAATTACCAGGGTCAGTCACCTGCCAGCTATGGCTGCGTCGCTGACATTAAACGGTTCAGTGTACAAGACCGGGGACTTCCATGAAGTTCTTATCTATGTCCAGAGGGACCTCAGTGCTTCCCAGCACTGGAGAGTCCTACGGGGAACACTGAGCATGGCCCTGTATCTCAATTTTTGTTTTAAAAAAACAAATATGTAATTGACTCAGCAGAATCTGGAGCTGACATCTAACTTGTGTCTTTGAGAAGTCCCTTGACCTCTGAAACTCCTTGTCTAAGGGCCGGAAGCAAAATAGCTGTTTGGACAGTCTGCCTCTCCTGATTTTCAATATACGAGATGTTAAAAATCTAAGCTGACTTCTCTAACTTTCTGGAAATGACATACATCTCCTTAAACTTGAGTGGTTTCTGCGCTGAGAGCTTTGGAATAGGATCATGGTAGCTGCAAGGAAACATTATAATTGGGGGGTTTTGTTGTCTTCGTTAGAAAGTCTGAGCATTAAAAATGTCCTACTCACTGTTGGCATTGGTGAAGTCCCCTCTCAAATACTCCATAATATTCCTGGTCAGCGTATTAGAATCCTTGTTGTTTTTTTGAAAATCAAATAGTGAGTTTTTGAGCTTGTTTATTCTGTTGGTAAAATCTTGATTGACTTCATCAATCAAACCTTGCATCCTGCAGCCAGAAGGGCATTTGTGGTTCTGAAAATAAAGCAGGGGGGGGGGCGGGATTATATGAAAGGTCTGTCTCCTAGTAAGTTTTGTTAAAACAGTTCCTGCAGCTTCCCCTCCCCAGCTCTTCCAACTATCCACCCAGGATAGCTCCGAGGACTAGTTAAGAGGCCATGGGGAAACTCCAGAGTGAAGGACCACTTAGTCTTGTGTGAGGTTCTGAGAATTGTGAAGTCCTACTGTTCAGGCATCCCCCCAGAGACCCTATGAGGAGCTAGTTTCCTGTTGGATTATCTCTGATGGGGAAAGGTTTCCAGGACCCACAAGGAAGGACGCCCTGCTCATCAGGTCCTCGGCTTACCCACTCGTCATCAGAGCAGAAGGGCCAGTCTGTCTCTTTGCAATGACTCTGCTGTCTCTCCACAACTCTTGGGCCACGCACTCCGCCTCCTTCTGCCAAGAATTCACCTCCCGTGTCAGTGTCTGAGGTCTTCAAGGGTTCATTCAGACATAGGGAAGGGAGCAGAGGCAACAATGTTAGCCATTATGATGCTCGTGGTGGAGACATTGTGATGCTCACAAGCTCCAAGAAAGAAAAGGCAGAGGGAAAAGGCCAGTTTCTTACAGTCAAATGAAAATTCTACTTATTTTATGAAGTCATTATGAGAAGCAAAGGAGATAAAGGTCGTGAATTTTTTTTTTAAACTGTGTTTGATGTTCATTAAACACCTGCTAACTGTCAGGGGTTTTAAACGAAAAATAATCTGGATTAGCAGAATTAGTTAAATTCCATCTTTTTTTTTTCCTTTCATGACCACAGATGAAAAAAATAGCTGAAAAAGTCTAGTTCTTCCTCCTGCAAGTCCTTCTGTAGGCGAAGACCCGCGCCCTCTTGCTCTCTCCCTCGCGCCTTCAGGTTTCTATGGTAACCTCTGGAGAGGGTCCACGATTCAGGCAAGCATTGATCAAGGGCAGAAACGTAGGGAGTTAGGAGTTGGCAGTGTTCTTGTCCTACAATCATGCAACTGCAGATTTTCATTCACAGTGAAAGCAATAAACAGTTAAAGCAGTAGTCAGCAGCTAGCAATTTTTTAACACCTTATAATTAGAAACGCAGAGTTAAAAATTCTCAGCTATAAACCAAATGCAGACTTTGTAGTTCAATGGCTGAAGATGGCGTTCAGGGTCCATTGTTTTCACTCTGCGCGGCCAACTGACAAGCCTTTAAATGTCACTGCTTTTGTTTGGGTAGTTCCTCCTGATAATTAGTCAACACAGACCAAGTCTCACTAGTGAGGACTCAAATAACCCTAATTATCATAATTAAAGGAACGAAGAACAATTCCTTTAAAAGAACGAGCAGAATCCTTTTGTATCAGAAATATAATGGTAAATTCAATTGCATTCCAGAATAAAATAATCCAACAATAAAGCAGACAGAAATTGAATACAATAATAAGAGATTAGGAAAATAACAACTATGAATTACCCAGAAATATCGCCTTAGCTGGTGATTTTAGCTAAATAAAAGAATAAAAAAATGTTTTATTCTTTACTTTCTGATATCAAGATTTAGGAATTGGCGAGGCAAGAAGGCAACTGAAATAACACGCTGCCTGGATCACTAATCAAGACGTCACTGCGTTCCTTGGGCATAGGTGACATGTTTGGTAAATTAGAATGCTCCAGAAGCCCCACAGATTTAGGTTTCTTTCTTTTATATGTTTTTGGAGCTTAATTTTGGATTTTTTTTTTCAGTATTTACATGTCATCTAAAAAAAGCAGACAAATCCAAAGAACACAATGCCTCATAACCGAGTCCTTCTGAATATGCTGTATGTTTTCAAGGGGAACAAATTTGCTTTTTTTCCTTCAGGTCTTCAAAGAGATAGAAAAACTATCTTTTAGAGCTGAGAATGTAGGACAATCGGAGAGTCCTTGTTAGCGTCTAGAAAGTTCCGGGTTCAGTCCTCAACGTTACAAACAAACCACGACAAACAAAGCAAAAAAGCTAGAGAACAGTAACACCAAACCTAAAGCGTTCTGCTCATTGCAGACAAACAGCCAGAGAGCGCAAGTCAGAGAGTAATTCTCAACTGTTCTGTTCTGCTAGTGGGATGTCTCCAGACTCTAGAAGGACAAATTCGGGGAGATTCACCAGGCTGACAATCCGGCAGTGTGACTCCGCTGTAGAAAGTTTTCCTGGCACACCCAGATGCTAGATCAATCCCCAGCACCATGAAAGTCTATAACAAACAAAAGTGCCGTGTTGAAAGGCTGAATCTGACAAATGACCCTGTATGACTGATGTCAGGACCCCTCGAGAATGTGGTCCTTCAGGCCTCTCCATGGCCTTTCCCTTGACATCACACTACCCGTGGACTTGTGGGGCCCATCTAGGAATCTGCCTCCATGGCCTGACAATTATAAAACAAAACAGGTATTAGAACGAAGACCTGGTATATTAGTCTGTCTGCTATAATAGACCTGGTATAATAGTCTGTCTGCTATATTAGACCTGGTAGACTCCAAACTCAAAGCACCTTGCAAGAGAAATACTAGAACATGAGAGATAAGGAGGACATACCCAGACAGTGCTGGCCACACTCAGGACGAGGCAGGCAACCTTCAGGGAGAGCATCCTTCCTGTGTCTAAGGATGGCTCATGAAAGTCACTGCAGCCAAAGACAGGAGGACTGACTACTCTCAGCTCCCATCCTACTTAAGTCTGCAGGAGGCTGAGTTAATCATCACCTTTGTCCTGCTCGAAGAGCCAAAGCTCACACCGAGTCCTCTGCTCTGACCATAAAGCTGGCATCCCAGAAATTCTTGCTCAATTCTCTGTAGCTTGTTTGCTTCTGATAAGTTGTTGCAAATGGTAGCATTTGATTGTGCAGCCAGCAGTTGGGGGGAGAAGTCCACATTCCAGGAAGTAGGGGACTCTGAAGATGAACCATTTCCACACCAGCAGGAGGGTGTGGGGAGCTAGGACATTCTATCTATCTATCACTTCTGTGAACTAGAGCTATAACCAGTGACATTTGACTCTGTGTAGGATTCAGAGTTCATCGAGTTTCAAAATGGCTTGAAAGCCTTTAGTGAGCTTATTTTAAACATATGGTTTTCCTCCGTTCAAGTGTCAAAATAGCGGCCACTGGTGCCAAACACCTACCTCCACGATCCCAACTCCAGGTCCCTGGCGCGCTGTGCTCCTATGAAGTCTACTTTGCATCCTTGGGAATCGGTGTCCTACACTAAAGAATGAAGGCAATGACAACCTACTACACATGTTAGTGAACAAATGGGTGCATTATTTCAAGGCTTTCAGAGTAGTGTTTGCCACCACTGCCTGGCAGAAAGTGGTAGTCGTTAGTGGAGGACAGAGATGTTGTGGAAAGCGCCCTTTCCTCCCTCACTGTTCCTCTGGACATGGGCCCTCTTCACTGGTTCTCCATCTCCACGTCCGGTTCCTCTGGGCTCAGTGGAAGTCTGTGTGACCCACTGACCCACTTCTGTGTCTCCCCCACAGAGCAACAGCTGGGTCTGGAGCTGACTTCCTGCGACAGTCATTCACAGCTCCCCACTAGGGAAGCGGCCCACTACCCCTCAGCGGATGAATACAAGAGATTACTGCTCAGCCCGGGAAGAGAAGAAAACCCTGCCTCTGGGGAGACATGCGTGAGCCTAGAGGACACCACACTAATTGGAAAAAAACTCAACAGGAAGACGTGATTTCACATCTATATGAATCGTAAAACGTGGAGCTCAGAGATGGGAACACAGTATGGTAACTAGGAGACGAAAAAAATGAGGGAAATCAGAAAAGGAGAAAAGAAAAAGATAATTAAATGGGGCGATTCATATGCTTATTAGCCAAACGGGCTATTTTACATCAAGCATATACATAATCAGTCATGATTCAACAACGTGAGAAGAAGCCTTTGACTTGTTTGTTATATTTAGTAATGAAATCTGAGAATGACTAGTTAAATATGAATCTCAGACGAACAATATATCTTAGTGCATGCCTGTCTTCTGCCATATTTGGAATATACTTATACTAGAATGTTGTTGTTGTGCATGTGAAATTCAAACTTAACGGGGTATTCTGTTAGCTGGCAACCAGTCCTCCTTTGTCTGATCCTGGTCCTCCGTGAAGCCACTCCTGGTAACAGCAGCCACTAGCATTTTACCGAGTACTTACTGAGCACCCAAATGTTTGCTGGACATTCTCCTAATCCTCAAGTGTCGTCCCTTGTTCCTCTCTCTTTTCCTAGCTCAGTTATCTCTAGTGGCCTTGGTCGTTGTAGGGTATTATCAGTCCCTTCCACTAGAACAGAAACTGAAAAATTGAACTATTTTGCTTGTTTTTACAGTCTGCCAGAAAGGTGCAAACCCTCGTCGAGCAAGCAAGCATGAATGCATTCCTCTGCTGCAAACAGAGCAGCTCAGACATGCCAAGCTTGCTGCAGACAGATCAAAGCTCTCATCGAACAATGTCAGCCTACACTGAGGAAAGTTCCCCAGCTTTTTAAAGTTGGCTTCAGAGCTCAGAGAAGCCCGAGAGCCCATTGAGATTCCATACAACAACAATTCCTGAGGATGCTGGGAAGCATTTGTCCCCCCCCCCACACACACACTCACTGTATCATCAGAATGTACAAAATGGCCTGGACGGGAAACCCTTTCAAAAGCTTTTTTTTTCTTTTCTTTTTTCCCTAGGTCTGCAGGAGATTCCTTTCAGGTAAATGGCCAAATCACAATCTTCCTGAAAGCAAACTAACAGAGACAATTTTATTGGAAGCCACCACCGTGGAGCCTGTGGAAGCATTTCCAAGGACTGTGTGTGTCCTTGCTGTTTCATGGTCCCCTGGAGTCACTTCCTGACTCCATCCCAGCATCTGTTCAAAAGGCCCTTCCTCCTCCCCTTCCTCCTCTCTCCCCTCCCTCGTTTCCCTCTTTCTTCTCTGACCACTTCACCCCGAGAGCAGCCACCCTGAAGGGCTTCCCCCTGTGGTACTTTATCACATTAGCCAACAGAGCAGCAGCAGAGGCTGCGCAGTGATCCCGGACAGTTACAGCGGGGTGGAATGTCACCTGAGAAATGACACCTGTTGTTGTTCTAGAAGGTGCAGTAGCCTGTAACCAAAAGCTCTGCGTTTTCTCTCTAGTGCTAGGGTTCCTCAAATAGGCTCTTGGGTGAGGAGCCTTGACCTGGTTCTTTATTCTTCAGGGGTGGTTTTCCACCCTGCGGCACTTCCGGTGCCGTGAAAATCACGCAGGCTCACAAGGTACAGATAATACAATAGTCTTCACTTTCAAAGAGCAAATGGCAAGAAGGGTACTTCTCTAACCGCAAAAAAAAAAATCCGTAAAATTGCAAGAATTTTTCTGTGGCATATTTCTGACAACTTTACCCCCTAGAAAGTCACACTGTTTTTCTTAGCCCTGTGGGGATATTTGATTTAGATACCTTTTTCAGCTGGTCTCATTCTACCAGTTATAAATAAGCAGGAACAAGAATTCACAATTTTGATGGGAATTCATACCTCACCCTATAAAAATCTATGTGAAGATGCACACTTACTTTTTCCCAATAGCAAGAAGTGTTGGCACGTCACCAGGAGATTCTTGGTTAGAACAATCCTTAAACACACAACCGGAAAGTATAAAACACTTCCTAGTTTTGGACTGACCATAAATAAACAGGAGCTTTTGGCTTTTGGCCCTAAGTTTGCAGGACCTTTGTCTGGGTTGTACAATAGTGGTCAGGTTCTAGCAAGGATTTAGGCAGTAGATGCTGTCAGCAGGGCTTAGCTTCGTGTCTTTGTTTGACCTGCAGCTCCCTGTATTTCTCAGCTATTGCAAAAGTTTGTTTTTTGCCTTGCTATGCACTGAGAAAGGCCAACGGGGCTACGCCAATCTGTGTAGGAGGACCCAAGCGGCATTTGTTTGAAAACCTGTCACTGCTCAGGCTCCAGATGGTCAGTTCTAGTAAGAAGTTCTAGTGGGAATTTCCGTAAGCACACAGAAATGATTACAATCACACTTAGGAAAGTGAAAAGGCAACCCAATGGGTGGTTTTTGTTTGATTGATTTATCATGCTTGATTCTCTTGCCCTACATTGCTTTTTAATTTTTTTTCGAGACAGGGTTTCTCTGTGGTTTTGGNTCTGTGGTTTTGGAGCCTGTCCTGGAACTAGCTCTTGTAGACCAGGCTGGTCTCGAACTCCCAGAGATCCGCCTGCCTCTGCCTCCTGAGTGCTGAGATTAAAGGCGTGCGCCACCACCGCCCGGCGCTTTTTAATATTCTTAATTAGGAAGTAAGTCTACCCTAGTTCTTAAAATGGAACTCTCTCCAGATTAATGGGCATGTGCATGGATAATATTTAGCAATTTTAGAGTTTAGTAATATAGTAATCAATCATTATTTGGGGAGGAAGTTGCTGTGGATTGAATCTGGGCCTTTATTTTTGATTGTTTTGCTTGCTTTTTTGAAACTGTGTCCATGTAGCGTTAGCTGTCCTGGATTTCACTACGCAGGTCAGGCTGAACTTGACTTATAGAGATCTACTTCTCTGCCTCCTAAAAGATGGGATCGACGGTGTGCACCCCACCCCGGCTGACTGCGCCTCGGTATTCTAAGGCAGGGTCTCACTACGTAGCCTAGATACGGGTTTTCTTGAATTCAGAACCCTCCTTCCTTACCTTCCTAAATGGGGACTATGGGATGACAGGCCTGCATCACTGCACCTGGAAAATGGTCATTCTCATTCCCTCTGTCCACTCAGGTTACTGTCAGTAAAGTTCCCACGGGGTAGTTATGAGTGTGCGTGGGAGGGGGAGGGACATCTGCATGACTGCAGCCCTTGAGTTTTCCTGCTTCTTTTAGCTGCATTATTAATGGAATGTTTTACCTGCAATGTGCTTTCTTCAGATTTACCACTTTTTAAACATTCGATATCTATTAAAGCATAAATATTATTTATGAAAATTGCAGCTATGGAGCTGGAGAGATGGCTCAGAGATTAAGAGCACTCACTGGTTGCTCTTCCAGAGGACCAGGGCTTGATTCCCAGTACCCACGTGGTGGTTCACAAGAGTTTGTAATCTCAAAGGATCTGATGTCCTCTTTTATTTTTATTTTTATTGAGCTCTACATTTTTCTCTACTCCCCTCCCTGCCTCTCCCCTCCCCTTCAACCCTTTCCCAAGGTCCCCATGCTCCCAATTTACTCAGGAGATCTTGTCTTTTTCTGCTTCCCATGTAGATTAGATCCATGTATGTCTTTCTTAGGGTCCTCATTGTTGTCTAAGTTCTCTGGGTTTGTGGTTTGTGGGCTGGCTTTCTTTGCTTTATGTTTAAAATCCACTTATGAGTAAGTACATACGATAATTGTCTTTCTGTGTCTGGGTTACCTCACTCAAAATGTTTTCTAGATCCATTCATTTTCCTGCAAATTTTAAGAATGCCATTATTTTTTTCTGCTGTGTAGTACTCCATTGTATAAATGTACAAGAATTTTCTTATCCATTCTTCGGTCGAGGGGCATTTAGGTTGTTTCCAGATTCTGGCTATGACAAACAAAGCTGCTATGAACATAGTTGAGCACATGTCCTTGTGGTATGATTGCGCATCCTTTGGATATATACCCAAAAGTGGTATTGCTGGATCTTGAGGAAAGTTGTTTCCTAATTTTATGAAAAATCACCACACTGATGTCCAAAGGGGTTGTACCAGCTTGCATTCCCACCAGCAATGCAGGAGTGTTCCCTTTATCCCACAACCTCTCCAGCATAAGTTGTCATCAGTGTTTTTGATCTTGTCCATTCTTACAGGTGTAAGATGGTATCTCGGAGTTGTTTTGATTTGCATTTCTCTGATGGCTAAGGATGTTGAACATTTCCTTAAGTGTCTTTCAGCCATTTTAGATTCTTCTCTTGAGAGTTCTCTGTTTTTAGGTCTGTACTCCTTTTTTTTTTATTGGATTATTTGTTCTTTTGATGACCAACTTCTTGAGTTCTTTGTATATTTTGGAGATGAGACCTCTGTCTGATGTGGGGTTAGTGAAGATCTTTTCCCATTCTGTAGGCTGTCATTTTGTCTTATTGACCATGTCCCTTGCTTTACAGAAGCTTCTCAGTTTCAGGAGGTCCCATTTATTAATTGCCTCTCTCAGTGTCTGTGCTACTGGGGTTATAATTTAGGAAGTGGTCTCCTGTGCCAATGCGTTCAAGTGTACTTCCCACTTTCTCTTCTATGAGGATCAGTGTGGTTGGCTGTATGCTGAGGTCTTTGATCCATTTGGACCGAGTTTTGTGCATGGTGATGCCCTCTTCAGGCCTCCATGGGCAGTACAAGCATATGGTGCACAGACATACATGAAGGTAAAACACCCATACACTTAAAATATAACTAAGGATCAAAATAAAGTACAGCCATCCTGTGATGTATTATCTCAAACAACGCGGCTTCATTCTAAGCGTTCATCTTCCATCTGCTCTAGTCAGTAAATTCTTCTGGCTTCGCTGGGATAAAGATCACACAGAAATCCTTCCAGTTGTGAGCATACCAAACTGAAATGTGAAGAAACTGCTCTACAGGGCACTTAGCATCCTCGAGAAAGGAATGACATGCAAAGGCAGGTAATGCTGACTGCCAGGGTCCATTGCATTTTGTCATGTGGTGTTGAGGACAGCCTAGCATATTCTAAACACAGGTTCTACCATCAAGGAATGGCCCCAGTCAGGGACCCAATTAAAAGGACCAGTTGAGCTGGTTTCACCAGATTGTAAAATGTTGTATTTGGGTAAAAATTCAGCAGCCACAACAAAAAATACTAGGAAATACCACAGAGAAACCTACATGGATGGACATTTTCCAACATTCCTGGCCAGGACACAAAATTAGATTCTTCTAAATTGAAAGAAAAAAATGTCTAAAACCTGCAGGACAAAAGTAAGTAGGAAATGTGTTACCCTGGGGCCTCTGCCGGTGTGGTGGCACTCGGGCAATCCCAGGGCTCATGCTGTGGAGATTTGAAGACTGCATAGGCTAAACGAGACCCTGCCTTAAAAAAAAAGTTTTAAATTTATATTTCCAAACTTAGTATCAGATTTCAAGCTATGTAGGGTGCAGTAATACTAATCTTTCCAGCAAGAAACAACTCAGTTTCTGTTGTTCTTGTTGATTTGGAACAATTTCCTACATTCTGTCACGTGACCCTAACCACAGCTAAAGGAAACAAACAATAAAGAAGAATATCTCTAGTCCAAAGTCTATGCAATGTTAGCTTTGTTTCTTTCCTTTTGTAACATTTTAACTGCCTGTCCTGGAAAATCCCAGAGTGGAATCTGCCCTACTCTGTTTGTTTAAGGAAAGCACTTAGCTTGACCATGAGTTCCCTCTACTTGCCAGTGAGGGGAAATCTAGTGATGACCTGGCCGGTAGGAGCCAGTGCCAAACAAAGGTCTAGTGTCTAGATTTGAAGGACACAATTGTGACCCAGTTAGTAGATTGGAGCGAATGCCGCAATCCTGAACTCACCTTGTGTTCTGCCTTTACTGTTTCCCAGCAAAACTGAGGCGAGCAAGAGTCCCAGCCTGAGCCAGCAGCCTTCCCAGATGGTTGTCTCTTGGCTCAGATGGGTGGACCTGTGACACCTTAGAATAATCTAACTGTGGTTGCAATGCCATTGAACCAAAGCTCATGCGTACATAGTCAGCATTCATTTGCATTTGATCTGGTTTTTATTTCTTCTTAAAGTAACAATCAACAGGCCTCTGCCTGCTGGGCCTGTCATCCGGAGAGCGGGTATGAAATGGGTTCATTTTGCAGCGTAGACTAATTAAATGGCAATCCTCTTCCCCCAAATTATTTGCAAAACTTTACCTTCGCCCAAGCCAAGAGCATCGAGGCTGTCATATGTGGCATTTAAATGACAATTTAAAACATATTTGAAAAATTACAAGTTTGGAAATAACATTTATTTTAAAATGCCTGGACTCAAAGGGAAGCTGAAGGAAATTATAACACTCTCAACTTGGAGAAGGCTCTTAAAACAGCAGCACGGTCCCTGGACAAAGGGTGTAACTGCCGGGTTGAACTCTATTAGACTGTGCAGGACTCTGGGCTGGATGTTCACACCATCAAAAATAAAAAGAAAAGGAAAGAATGAGAAGGGGGAAGGAAAAGCAGAGCAATGAGGACTTTAGAGATTCTCATACTGCTTGTGATAAAGAACCACTTCTTATTAAAATTCTACTCAGTTATAGGTGTATTAATTTATAAAACACAATGGAAACAAATTACTAGATAAGTAAACATTTAAAAAGCTATATAAAAGAGCTGGGTATAGTGGCACACACCTTTTTTTTTTAAAATACCTTTTTGTTTATTCTTGGTGTCTTTCACATCATGCATCCCGATCCCCACCCATCTCCCTTCCCCTCACATTCGCCCTCTGAAATCCCCCAAATAAAACAAAATAGAATTTAAGATAAAAAAGAAACAGAAAGAAGAAGAAGGCAGAAGAAAGGGAAACCTCACGATGGAAGCTGCAGTGTGGCAGAGTGAGTCACTCAGTGAGTCCCTTCATTCATACTTCTTTACATGCAGGTGTGTTCGTCTCAAAGAGCCATAGGTGTGGCTGGAGTCACTGGGACTCTTCCTGGGCATCCCATTGCTGCCCTGTGTCATGGACATCCTGTAGCCCTGAGTTCTTACGATATCTCTCCCACTCCCATGCTGTGGCACACATTTCTAATCCCAGCACTCGGGAGGCAGAGGCAGGCAGAGCTCTGAGTTCCAGGCCAGCCAAGGCTACATAGAACAAAGAACAAAACAAAATGAAAAACAAAAGAAAAAATGAACAAATAAAGCTACATAAAACACAGCCCCCAGTTTTTGCTAGATTCAAAAGGCAGAAACATTTTAATAACTATAAGCTAAGCAAACATAATATAGACAACATTTTCTTCTACGTGATAATCCCAGATTTTTGTATTTGGTGCAGACTAGCAACAGATAAATTGAGGCTCAGTTCTCAGTACCACTGATTTATAGAAAAGTATCCTTTGTTAACTTAAAATGATTTACATGTACAATCTAGGCTAAGCAAAAAAGCAGGTAGGTAAAGTAGTTCTTATTAGACTTCTTACACTGACTGCTCAGTAAGTAAGGGAATCTGAATAAATAATAGTTAATAACTCTAGAGACTGATCCAGCACAGGCCAAAGGGAATAGTGTACCAGGAATGGGAGCCTCTCCACTTCTGCCTCCCACGGTGAGCACATCCACACGGACGTACATGAAGTAAGGTTCCTTCTGCACTCAGCGGTCCTTGTCTACGTGGACTAACTGCCTATCTTTAATATTTTCACCTCACGCTATTTCTTAACACTTGCCTTGCCCCCTCGTGTGTGTATATGGTCATATGAATGAGGGCGGTGTGCATGTGCTGTGGTGTGTGTGTGTGTGTGTGTGGTCATATGAGTGAGGACGGTGTCCGAGTGCTGTGGTGTGTGTGTGCTCTGATGCTGGTCTTCACCTCCCACATTATTTGAAACAGGCTTCTATATTCCACGTTGGCTGGCCCCTGAGTGTCCTGAGCTGCACCTCTGCCTCTCCACAGCCCTGATTCCAGGTTTACACCACAGAGTCTGGGTTCGTGTTGGCTTCTAGAGATACAGATAGCCAGTGTTTTACCCACTGAGCCAACAGCCAGCCTGCATCATTCTTTGATGTGGGATGTCTTTCTGTATATGTGTTGCTTTTATTGGATAATGAATAAAGCTATTTTGGCCAATGGCTTAGCAGAATAAAGCCATGCAGGAAATCCAAAGAGAGAGTAGGCAGAGTCAGGGAGACACCATGCAGCTACCCAAGAAACAAGAGGTAACAAACCATGAGCCTCGTGGTAAAATAAAAAATAACAGAAATGGGTTAATTTAAGGTGTAAGAGCTAGCTAGGAATATGCGTAAGCTATTGTCCAAACAGTGTTGCGTAATTAACGTAGTTTCTGTGTAATTATTTGGAACTGGGTGGCCAGGTACGGAACACAGCCTCCACTTACAACTCTTCTCAAGCGTCATCAAACTAAGAAGGAACTGGTAGCTAGGCCTTTCTCCTAGATCTTAATGTGCCCTAAGTTTTTCACATTTGCGACCGGGATAAACGGTATCTACTACAAAGATACCGTTGTTAATCCACGCTGGTTTGAGTCAAAGTGAAATAATTTAAGGTCTTGGGAAGCTCTCAGATGTGGTGTCTATACTTAATTTCTCCCTCCCCTCCTTCCTTCTTTTTTCCTTCCCTGTTTCCCACTCCTTTTTTCCTTGACATTTTTTTTTTGAGACAGTGCTCCATGCTATAGCCCAGGCTGGTCTTGAACTCATGATCCACTTGTCTTAGCCTCCCCAAGTGCTAAGATTAAAGCTACGGGTCACGGCACCTGGCTGCTTACAACTTTTCAGTACCCACTCACTTTCAACACACCCACACCGCTGGAAGGACTGGAAAAAGGTATGTTTTAAGCCACGGCATTTGGCCAATAATTATTCTTGCCTATGAACACAAGACATCTTCCTTACAGTCCAATGGCTTGGAGCTAAAAAACCAAGACTTTTTATTTTCTTTTGTTTTTGTTGGGGATGGAACCCAGGATGCCCCGCGTGCTACCAAAACCACAACCACACTGTCCCAAGTCTGTAGTCCCTTTCCTTTTTGGAAGCTTCCCTCTAGAGGTTAGGGGTGGAACCTTGGGACCTGGCATTTAGCCTCTCTGTTTTGAAGCTTTCCAGTGCTCAGAGAAGTAGAGAGAGGTGAGCAGTATTTACCGGCGGTTCCAAGCAGCGGAGGGGAGCCCCACATCTGTTATGAGGCCCGAACACTCAGCTGTGCTTTAAAGGCTGCACCTGTGGTCGATTTACTGCGACAATGGTTTAAACTTTCCCATTACTCGCAGAGGCGCGGTCTAACTGAGTCTGAAAGTATTTCTCATGCCTTGTTTCTGAAACGGTAACCCTCAGGGTTCACCAGGAGATGCTAATAACCAAATAAGCGTAAATTTGAAATTAATACATTTTCTGTGACTCAAAATTAACTGAAAAATGAATATGAGCTGATTCTAGTAAGTTAAGCAATGTAGTGGCATCTCTACAGAATATTTTTAAATGGGGAGTTAAGAGAACCAGGAAATGAGAAAATCTGGAAAGAAATGGTGGAAAATAAGACTATCCAAAGCTAAAGCTGAGGACGTCAGCACAAGGTGGTCTTTTCTCAGGACGACAACAAGCACTCAGTGCGGCCACCTGGAGCAAGTTTCCCAGGCTTGGCTGATCCCCGAAAGCGAGTGCCAGCTGAAGCAAACTTCCAGGACCTCATTGTCCCTCATTTAGAACGAGTAAATGGCTCCTCTGTTTGCCTTCATGCTCACCTGTGAGATGGGCAGTGTGTCTCCCCCCCCCCCCCAGCTTCCTGCTCTGGATGACCGTCCTGCGTGAGATAGGAGTTACGCTTATGCCAGCAGTGTGTTTGGCCAACGATGTGCCTTTGCTGTGTGCTTGTGACTCTGTGACTTCTGCTTGCGTTCTGACATTGGACGCTGTCACTTTAGGTTGCTGCCTCTGTCACCATGAGCTACTATATTCTGGATGTCTCGTACCCCTTGGAGAGCAAGAGGCATGGTTCTTGTTTCCCTTCTGTTCCCATTGGCTCAGATCCTATGTGTGGCGTAACATGGAAACTCAGCAACTAACAGTAACTGGGGAAAAGTGATGCTCTGCAAGGTCAATAAAAGGCACCAAGTATCTCATCTTAGGAAACAAAATGACGTTTATTGAAATGCATGTAGATAAATTATCGCCAGCATAAACTGCTAATGGAGTTTTCAACATGGATTCCGTTAACTCTTAAAATGAAGTGAGCCTTTGAAGGTCCATTGTCTCATAAGAAAAATATTATATTTCTTTGCTCGGATAAAGTCTTTAAAAAATCAAATCAGCTTTGAAATGTTCTTTAAACGTCTCCAGCCTATGAATATATAATAAAACAAAAATATATTAAAAAATATAACCATTTTGTTTAAAAAAGAAGAACTAAATATGAATTATGTAGAGGTAAGATATACTGGAAAATTATACATGTGAAATTCTAAAATTTTCTCTCATTTTATTAGTATACACTAAAGTACTTAAGAAACAATAAAAACAACAACAGAAATAATAAATTACAGCTGATCATAAAATAAAGCAGTAGTTTTACTTTTAATACTTAGGGCAAAGGTCAAACAAAATAAACAATTTTTAATAAATCTGATTCCAGTCAGTTAGAAATATGGTCCAAAGTGGATTTTCATTTTCATTTAGGACTAAGTGTCATTTTAAGAACTAAATTTCAAATTTAAATTTTAATTTTAAAATTAATAAATAGAGTAAGAACATGGGAGTCACTGGCGCATCGTACAGGCCAGCGGACATTAATAGTGAGCTCTCTGTGTCTTTCGGAGCTTGTAGGCAGGTGACTTATGGGTACTCAATGTCAACTTCATGCTCCACCCTGACCTGTTTGGATGCCCCCAGGTGCTGCTGCTGCCCATCTCCAATGGTGAGTCTGTTGAAGGGGATTATCTTCATGGTGGTCTCCTTCATGGAGTACCAGCGGGTTTTCCACGTGGCCCAAATGATGCCATTGTCATAGCCATTCGGAGTCGAGGCCTTTGAGTACGTGCCCCCTGCAAAGAGTCGGAGGGACATGGGTCTTTTTCCTTGCAATTCCTCACCTCGGGGTCCCTACAATCATCGTCACCTTTGTAGCCTTTCCTCCTGACTGAAAACCAACAAGCCATTTTCGTGGTCACACACTTACTTGAAGTATATACATTATTTCCAAACCTGGAATACCTCTGCCTGTCTCTCTCTATCTCTCTTGGTCTGCCTGCCTGCCTGCCTGCCTGCCTGTCTGTCTGTCTATCTGCCTCTCTCTATCTCTCTTGGTCTCTCTGTCTGTCTGTCCCCACCTGTCTTTGTCTCCATCTGTGTCTTTCTCTCTCTCAGCTACTGGAAGCAAGCCATCTGCATTCAGGTTACTATGGTAAACCCATAAATTCCTGACACAGTATAAGAGTATAATCTTGGTAATAAAAGATTCTATGAAGGTCTCTAGAAAGTTGTCTTACATCACTGTGCAGTTTCTTGTCAGTAGACAGGGCTGGATTCTAATTTCTTAAAAGAGCCTTTAGAATCCCTGGGGTCTCTCCATTCAGAACTGCTAGGTGGTTGGTGAAATCGGTGTTCTAAGCCCTTTCAGCCTTACAGAAACCTTCGCCTCCGTCATCAATCCCCAAGCTCGACCCCTCACTGAAGCTTTTGTGAGCCTTTGCTCTCACGAGCACTTCTTTGCCTCTTCTTCCATTTCTCCAGACATCTGTTCACTGGCCACCGTTTTTATATGACACATGGTTCACAGACAGCTGAGCCGGGGTAACGTGTCCACGAGCACGGATATGGCTATGCTAGTCCATCTACATCATACATCATGGTGTCCAAAGAAGACACCGCTGCCCCAAACCCCAACCCAGACAACGAGAGTTCCTGCACAATAAGCCAACACCGATGTCTCCTAGGAGGAGGAGGGAGTATAGAGGTGACCGCTCTAGGCAGAAGCTTAATATTATTACGATAACGCCAATGGGTAGGTAGTATTATTCTATTCTGATCTCAAGTAAAGAGCTATAAAGTAAAAAAACCATATTGTGTTTACTGTAATTCTTCATCTCTCTGCTTCTCTTTATCACCCAGCCATTAAGCATCCATTACCCCATTACTCATAACTAAAGAAAAACATTACCTTGGTAATAAATTCCATTGAGGTGACCAGCATGACATTTGTTCATCCACCAACCGGACCCATCCTGCTCTGCACAGTTGCCGTCAAACTTATCGTTGTCGTTGTCCCAGGTGCTGAACTGCATGCCGTTGTGGGACGTGAAGAACTTATCGCTGGGGTCGTCACCGAAATCGTAGCCGTCAAAGGCGTCTCCGGCGTCTCCCCCGATGAAGTAGGCGTAGGTCAGGCGGTATTTGTCAGATTCAGGACCCACCCTGAACATGGCGTAGTCTGCAGTGCTGTGAGGATGGAATGGAGGATGGCGTATCTTCAGTCACAAAGCCAGAGCAGACAAATGGAGCGAGGGTTTCTGCAAATCTAGGCAATGCCTGTGTGCACGGTCCTGAGCTCATCCCACCACCCAGAGTGGATCTAAAAGCCTTCAGGGAATCCCAGAAAAGCTAAAAAGCCACACGCTTGGGTTTTAGTCACAGGATCGTAATATCAGATGAAAACACTTGGGGAAGTCTAGTTATCTCTTCTTTCTTTTGTTACCACTGTGCACACATTATTGTAGGCCCGACAGTCTACAGCGAGGAGACCCATGCCCCAGAGAGGGAGGAGGCAGGTGCCATCGTCCACCAGCACCACTTGAAGGCTTGCCTTCCACAGAGCCCTGAGGGACCGGCACAAAGACTCTCTAGAACATCCCAGAAGCCCTGGACCCTGTGTGATGCACAGAATGAGAGCCACGAGAGCCACAGAGATGTCCTCGGGAAAACTTGTGAAGGAAGCTATAGTTTCTGCAGAGCAGAGAGAATCACCGCCCTTTGTGAATAAATAGAGATTTCCAGAAAATATCTAAGTTCTTTCCTAATACTTTGCACTTGGGGAAATGGAGGATATTCACATTGGAAAAGGCTGACCAAGAAGCAAACGCCCTCCTGCAAAGAACCTGGACACAGTTTTTGCCTCTGTCGGACTGTTCTGTGCTCGGCCACTGCCCATTTGCAGCAAAAACATTACAAGGGAAAGTGAAAGTCCCTTCCACACCCTACCTGGTCCTGCCGTTCCAGTCTTTGAGCTGGATCCTCAGTGCGTAGGGGATGGTTGATTGCATGCTTATCAGGTGAATCTTCTCATTGCCCAGCCAGAACTCCGTGGTGCCGGTGGGAGACAGGTGTCCAAACCCTTCCTTGTACTGAATCCAGTTCTTCTTGAAATCCACACTGCCATCAAGCCTCTAGTCGTAGCAGCGTGGACAAGAGGAGAGGGCAGGCGATTTGTGCGTGTAAAGAAACAACATTCAAAACGTGGAGGTTATGATTCTGCCCACGGCCAGCTAACCGACCCCGGGCAAGATGCTTCCATTCCATCGCCTACCAGATAGGACAAAGATGCTCTGAGGACTGTAAATATCACACACCTGCACACACACACACACACACACACACACACAAGCACACACCCAAATACACACAAACATACATACATATACACACAAGCACACACACACACGCACACATATACATATACACACAGACAAACATACACACGCTTGCTGCATGTTTAATCCTACATTAAGGAGAGGGTTTTTTTTTTTTTCTCGTTTTGGTTGTCGGTTTTCTGAAAGCCCACAGACATCCTCAGAATTCATACTTGGTAGCACAGTGCACTGCTCAATCACACCCCAATAATCAGCCCTGCAGGGGATGCTGCATGACAGGAAGTATACAAGGTTAAAAAAAAAAGACTAATTTTGCAGTGGCTACCAGGTAGGCAGATGCCTAAAATAAAATAAAAATAAAAAGGAGGAGAGGCTTTAGTTACTCTTGATGGCCAGCCCTAGCTCTCGATCTGAGGAAAGTGGCCTCTTCCACGCCTTCACTAAAGGACCTGGCATCCATGACCGTATAACATGAGACAGCAGAATAATGTACTCATTACTTAGGTGGGCTCATGCCTCAGCGTCTCTTCTACAAGTTCAGGGGAGAATACGGCTCGCCTCAAAGACGCTACAGTGAGGGTTATGTGGGCCAATGTTCACAGGGTGCTTAGAGAGGTGTCCAGAGCACCGTGGCCATTATTTAATATAGATGCCACCAGAGGCAGTTACCTTCTGCAGCACTGTCCAGCCATTTCCAGATCCATCGATCTCACAGTACACTAAGAACTGCTGTTTCGACTTCAGAGGCCGGATGAAGTAAAGCCCGCTTTCTTTGGCACCCTTGTTGGCGATTTCCTGGCAATCTGATGAAGAAGAATCCAGTATCAGTGCTGCAGCAGCTTGGGACCCAGGTAGGAGTCTTGGCTGCCTCCCTAGGCTTTCCTATCTCCATTCCTTCCAAAATCAGTGATTAGCGCCCAAGAAAACTCTGGGCAGCTGGATCCTGAGATTTAAGATTAAGGCCAGAAGCTTCCCAGACTTGCTGTGCCTTGCAAAATGGCTTTTCTCTTGGCTGCTTGCTTTGATGACCCGGATCCCGGGGTAAATTTCCTCCCTACCTTTCCCAGTTGTGTCGTGGATCTGCACGGTGTCCTTGCAAGGTTCTTGGCACTGATCTTCAAGCTGGGCTACCTTCTGTTTCAGGTTCGTGATCTTCTGGTGATTTGAATTATACATTTCTTGTAAATACCTAGAAACAGAGCCATGCGGTAACAGGGTGAGCCCTTCTTTCAGAAGAACACACTTTTATTCTTTTCTGTCGGAAATGCTGTTTTATTTTCTCGAGCACTCCTCTGAGATAGTTTACTTCATTCTTGGGAAACTGCAAAATTTCGGATTGCCATATTAAACTGAACCTTTTGGGAAAAGAAAAATAAAATCCTAATCCATTTCAGCAGGAGGGTCAATGGGACTTGGAGGGGGCAGGCCATCTCAACCTTGAACACAAACACCAAAGTCCCTGTCAATAAACAAAGGTCACTGTAGGAGGCTTTTCTGCCCTGTCCCTTTCCTATGAGGGGACTGGGGTGCTAACGTGTGGGTGGGAGGCCTGGCTAAGCAGTAGCTCACACAGGCCATGTAGGGCTTTCCATCTGCTCTATAGCGTAGGTGGGAAGGCACCTGGGAAACTAACCACACAGCAGTCGCTACTTTCCCTTCCTATTTCCATATCTCTAGAAAACACCGGGGAAAGCGAGGAATTTCGTCTTGGTCGTCCCTCACACGGTTGCTTATGAATATTCAGAAATGACAGATCGCTATGAACAATGCGTAAACGACCGTGTCTGTCTTTGAAGTAAGGCAGAGGGACAAATTATTGGGCCACTTTGCTCCTCTGTTCTGGAAAATTTTTCTCACAATGGTTTCCTTATACTTTGATGAAGAACAAAAGTAGTGGAAATTGGAACAATAATTCAATTTACACAAACTATAGATTAATGGAATTTTTAATGACAGTTGTAGCAACAAGCAGTACTTTCTCATAGCAGAAAGGCGAGAGATATGTTTGAGGCCTCTTCTCCCCAGCTACCGTCTAACTCTGTTTCCGATAGCGCTGTGAGCTCAGCTTTGGGGACAACAGGGCAGGGGTTCAGACTGCACCCAAGGGCCCAGAGTTCCTGGGAGGTTAGGAGTGAGCACAGAGGGCAGTCGGCAGTTCCGGCTGGGGCCATGTGCTGTGGTCAAGGGGCTGCAAGATGTTCCCTTTCTCCACCTTTGACAAGATTTGCTAGAGGAGCCAAGTCCCTTCTCCTGTCTGCTTTCTGATTTCTTTTTTTATTGTTTTTATTGAGCTATCCATTCTTCTCCGCTCCTCCCCCCCCTCCATACCCCCTCTCATGCCCCCCACACTCCCAGTTTACTCAGGAGCTCTTGTCTCTAGGCTCTTAGGGGCCTCTTTGTTGTGCAGGTTCTCTGGGGCTGTGGGCAGCAGGTTAATGCCGCTTTGGTGACATATTTGTGAAGAGGATTGTATTTCCACACCCCAATTCCCACGCCGTTGAGGCAAGCAGGGCCAGGACGGCGTCTGGAGACACTACAATAAACCTTTCTCTGAAGTGGTTATTTAGTATTTCTTTAATTACAAGCTGGTGCAACTTATTTTGTGCTAGTTCCTAGATCCACGGGGTTCATGCCAATGTGCTATTTTGAATGAAAGACACGCTCCCAGATCACTTTCTGTGAAACGTGCAATAATTAAGTAAAGTCTCAATCTGCCGTGGAGAGCAAGTTAAAACCCAGACACTCACCGAATACTGGTCTCGTGTGTCAGGATCAGCGCTTCGTATTTCATAATTTCTTCTGTCATCTTCTTCGACTTCTGAGTGGCACTCTCTACCATACCTGTGACACAGGGCCAGAGACAGAGGAACCACTTAAGCAAAAAGCTCAGCTAAAGGCAGAGAAGGTAACCCCTCCGCAGGCTTTCTCACTTGGCTTTGGGGGTTGGTCGGGGTTGTAGTAAACTTGGATCGCTTTGATCAGTTCTTTGGCTTCCGCAGTTCTGTTTTCAGCACTGTTTAAGATTTCCTCCATAATCCGGAGGTCTTTGTCCACATCGTTTTGGTAAGAGGTCAGGAAGTCTGAGATGCCACAGGTGGTGGGGCAGTAACTACCCTGCAAGTCAATGAGGAGGCGACTGAATACCCCGAGAAGAGGAGTCTCCAGTCCTACCCAGAAATATTAAAGCTTAAGGCGTCAACTGGGATCTGGAAGAACTGCCTTGTCTTCCCATCCTCCTCTAGTTCCAGGAAAGGGGACGACGAAGAATCTACTTACGAATCTCTCATCCAAGATGCAGCAGTTGTCTCTGGTAGCGACATACTGCGGGGGAAAAACACAAACATTTTGCTAGTAGCGCCGATCGTTTCTCATTTTTTTTGCGTTTAAAACAATATGGCCTTTGAAGGGTACTCACCGCCAGGCCCATCGGAGAGAACAGTAAGAGCGTGCAGCAGAGAATGAAACTCCGGGGCTGCAAGAACCAATTCATGGCGTCCGGGTGTTCTGGCATTCCCAGCCCCTCACAGCCAGCACTGTGACTTCTTGGGCTCTCCTAGGTCTTTTATGTGAGTTGCCAGTCTGGGCGGGACTAAAGGTGGCTGGAACTGGTCACGGGGCCTCTTTACCAGAAAGCGTGGGCTCTTTCTGCTCGTCCTGGTTCCCTCTGTGCTCTGCCTGATTTCCAGCTTTTGCGCACAGGTGTAAGCTCCTCCTTTTGGGCTCAGCCCAAGCTGTATCCCCAGACCTGCAGGCATCTGCAAAAGCCAGCAGAGCATTGGTTGCTGCTCGGAGAAGGGAGGGAGGCTGCGTGATGCAACTGCTTCCAGTACACCACCACCAGGAGAACAAACACAGCCTTCTGACCCGCCCAGTACAAACCCGGCCTATTCTGAGGTCTGGCTTGCTGAAGCCACAGGCATTATCAAAAACCTCTCTGAGCCCAGGGACAAGGTGACACTATCATTTGTAACCTCCACGCCTCACTACTGTATTCCTATGAATGGATCATGTTGGAAATGGTTTCCTGTCCATCTGTCCTTTTCTCTCAGGTCAAGTCCCATTTAGTTTTGCTCTCAACTTGTCTGAGAGCTGGAAGGGAGGCTGGCTCCCATCTGCTGCAAAGGGGAAGGGGCCATGGGTTCACTGGTTCGACTCAAAGCCCCATCCAGTTCCTGGAGGGAAAGCCTGGAGTCAGAGAAACCCACCTCCCACATACCACATTAGGAGCCTTGCCGAAGGAGCAAGGACAGAAAGACTCTGAGGAGGTCTTTGTGGGGGAAAAGGCACTGTCACCTCTCTTTGACAACGGCAAGCAGCTGTGGCACTAACACTGAGTGTGTGCAGTTGCTCTCCTTCCGCCGGGACAAACTGTAGCGAGCTGTGTGACTGGGAGGAAAGGCATCTAATCTGCAAGATGCACTAACGTTTTGATATTTGACTTGGAGTTTTCACAAAGCCGCGTGTGCTTTGATATAAAAAACCAAATGTTTGGACCCTGTAATTAGTCAGAAGTCATTTGAACAAAGGGAACTTTTCTAACTGGCTCCCTGTCCACTTCAGTCACTTCTTGCTATGAGCCATTTGCCATCTTCTCTCAGAGGAGATCTGACTGTGCCATTCGGCCCCTTGGTAACCCCATCTCCAGTCACAGTGAACACTAATCACACCTTTGCCTCCTGGACTTAAAGACCCTTGGTAACCCCATCTCTGGTCACGGTGAACACTGACCACACCTTTGCCTCCTAGACTTAAAGACCCTTGGTAACCCTCATCTCCTGTCACAGTGAATGCAAACCACACTGTTGCTGCCTAGACTTGCTGCTTTTTACCCTGTGCATCCCCGAGTCTTTCCTGAAGGACCCTCCTAGCATTCTCTCCAGTGCCGTGGGCAGTCCTAGTTCTGATGATGCTCTCTTGTTGCCTGCTCTTTTGGAGGGGAGGGGCCTGGTTTGCCAAGATTCATAGGAACTACTGAAAAAAAAATTCAAAAAAAATATTTTTTCAAAAAAAAATTTTGAAGAATCTGGTTTTCAAAAAAAAAAAAAAAAAAGTCCCAATAAGCCAGAAGTCCTGCTTCCTGGAGGCTGGTCCCCTCTAACACAGCATCCTTCCAAAGCACTGGATCCAGCTCTCTGCATTTGCAGGACTTATAAGAACCTTGCATTGTATAACCTACTAACCCACCAGCAGAAACTTAGCGTTTGGCTATGGCACCTAGCAGAGGAGCAAGAGCTAACCCTAACTACTGGCCGCCTTCAGGGGCTGGGTCTCGATGCCGGCTCTCCAGAACTCTTGAATTCTCTGAATTACAAACGTAAATGAGGCGCCTCATCCGCTGAGAAAGGAAAGATGGAAGCATGACGGCATTTGCATTTTTTGGAGAAAATGGTGATGGGATGCATAAACAACCCAGAGGCATCCGTGTTTTCCGGAGAACACTGACGGCTCCACTGCTGTCTCTGCGGTAGGGAGCAGAGCCATGTTGGGCAAGAATACTTTATTCTATTCCTTTACAATTCTGAAAAATGTACATATTATCTAATCAAAATGCACAGGAGTTGGCCATTTGCAGTGATTTATTTGCTGGGCTGAGAGTTGCTTCTTGACTGTTACTAAGGTTGTTGTTAGCTCCCGAGTATTCAACCTTCCTCTCAGCATACGCTGACTTTCCTGGTCTGATTGGAAAAGGATGACTAAAACATTGATTTTACCGAGTGGGGAGCCCAGGCGGAAAATACAACACCTGTAGTTGCTCGGGAGGCTGGAGTCCATGTTGGGATCCCATCTCTAGGCCTTACTGATTAGGTGTCCCCTAGTCTCCCTGTATTTATAACTTGTGTTACTAGAACAGAAATAATACTTCTACTTACTCTTAGCAACCTCACCGGAACTCAGAGGGTGATGCACTGAGGACATTGATTTGATGAAGTACTTTGTGTTTTCAAGGCTTACAATGTACAGGGTGTTTTAGGCAACTTGTATAAACAGAGATTTCTTTATTTTTGTAGTTTTAATAGGAATTCTTATTGGTAATCTCTATTCATAAAAAAATAAGCTTTGCTGCAACTATAGAACGTTCTCTTCTAGAAATGACCCGTGTGACTATCTGCCATCTAGAAGGTTCCATAGACAAGAGAGCTCTGGGTTACCTCTGAAAGGAACACACCCTTCACAGACTGAGTGCTGAGAAGCCTACTGATGCCTCACAAGCAGGCGTGTGACAGTGTCAGAGCCACCTGCAGATAGGCCTTTGCAACAAACAGTGGGACACACTGACTTGAATTTCAGGCTGCAGTCATTGGCACAGGTTAGGTATTAGGCTCCCAACCTCATAAAATTCTATGAGTACAACACAGGTAAAACTGATCAGCTGAACATTTTAAAAAACTGTATCTTATCCAATAATTAAAAAAAAGAGTTACTGATGTTTATTCCGTGTGTATGAGTGCCGGTTTGCACAATCGCATACATAGTACCCTGTGTGTGCCAGGTACTGGGAAAGACCAGAAGAATCCCCTGAAGCTAGTTATGCACAGCTGTGAGCCACCATGTGGCCAGGAACAGAACGCAGATCCTCTGCAAGAGCAGCAAGTGCATTTGACAGCCAGGCAACCCTTTGGGCCCTAAATCAAAGCACCTTTGTTCTTTTTAACTAGATTAGAATCAAAAATGTATTATCAGAATTTTAAAAAAAGGAAAGATTGACATTTTGCTAGTTTCAAGCCCCAGATCTAGTGACCTACATTGGTCTTGCATTCCTTGATAACACTTTGGTTAATTATATTTGACTAACTGCTCCCCTCCATGTTTGGGCCACCCTTTTCCCGGATAAATGATAAATGATTAATGAATTCCTAGGGAAATCTTAACTAGAATTCCCTCTACTTTATGTTTGTTTGTAGAGAAAACATTAGATGTTTCACGTAAGCCAAAATAATAACGTACAATGATTCAGAAGGCACAGGCTTGTTTGCGAGAGCAAGAACTGTCCAAGAATCTGTCACCCAGCTGTGTTCTGCCTTGAGCACGTGGAAAGCTAGGAACAGGTGTCCCATGCAACTAGTGACTTTTTCTGAGTCCCTGTCTGCGCAGTTTCACTCCGGAAAGTGTCTGCTGAACTTGACTTGGAGAATCAGTTTACCAACAAAGATGACACCCTGTCCTGATGACCTGATATTAGCTTAAAAGTCTGCTAAGAGCCCCCAGATTGGAGAACCTTCTTCATGCTGATGCCACACCACAGCGCAGAGGTTTCTGTTCGTGAGTCCTGTGTTCAGAGCTTAGAATGAGCCTACAAGGTAGACCTGAACTCAAGCATGAGGAGCGTCATAAGACGGGCATGTGGCACAGCCACCAACTGTGCCAGGTCAGGGATTTAACCCAGGGACGCAAACCCATGCTACCCACTGTCTGTGAGCTTCACCACCGTTCTGCACTTGCTTACAAAGCATTTCCTTTTTGTTTTTTAGCGGAAAAAGGAATTTTTTCCTTTATTGAAAATAGATTTCCCCCCGTCACACAATATCTTGATTATGGTTTTCCCCTTCTTCTACTCTTCCCGGTTCTTCCCCACCTCCCCTCCCACCCACATTCACCCCTTTCTGTCTCTCATTAGAAAACAAACAGGTTTCTAAAGGACAATAATAAAATACAATAAGGTGAAACAAAAATCAATGGGCTGGAGAGATGCCTCAGCATTTGAGAGCGTGGACACTCTTCCAGAGGACCCAGGTTCAATTCCATGCACCCCACCCTCACGGCAGCTCACACCTGTCTGCAGCTCCAGTTCCAGGGCTTCTGACCCCACCACACAGATGTTCAAGCAGGTAAAACACCAATGAACATATAATAAAAATAAATTACTTTAAAAAATCAACACATCAGAATTGAACAAAAACAAACAGAAGGAAAAAGAAAAGCTCAAGAGAAGGCACAAAAATCAGAGACCCCCCATTGAATAAAAGGGACCTCCTGAGACTGAGAAGCTTCTGTAAAGCAAAGGACACTGTCGCTAAGACAGAAAGGCAACCCACTGACTGGGAGAATATCTTCACCAACCCCGCAACTGACAAAGGTCTGATCTCCAAAATATATAAAGAACTCAAGAAACTAGACCGTAAAAGGCTAATCAACCCAATTATAAAATGGGGCACTGAGCTGAACAGAGTTCTCTCAACAGAAGAAGTTCAAATGGCCAAAAGACACTTAAGGAAATGCTCAACTTCCTTAGCGATCAGGGAAATGCAAATCAAGACAACTTTAAGATACCATTTTACACCTGTCAGAATGGCGAAAATCAAAAACACCAATGATAGCCTTTGCTGGAGAGGTTGTGGAGAAAGGGGTACACTCATCCATTGCTGGTGGGAATGCAAACTTGTGCAACCACTCTGGAAAGCAGTGTGGAGGTTTCTCAGGAAATTTGGGATCAACCTACCCATGGACCCAGCAATACCACTCTTGGGAATATACCCAAGAGAGGCCTTATCATACAACAAAAATATATGCTCTACTATGTTCATAGCAGCATTGTTTGTAATAGCCAGAACCTGGAAACAACCTAGATGCCCTTCAATTGAAGAATGGATGAAGAAAGTATTGAATATATACATATTAGAGTACTACTCAGCAGTAAAAAACAAGGACTTCTTGAAGTTTGCAGGCAAATGGATGGAAATAGAAAACACTATCCTGAGTGAGGTAAGCCAGACCCAAAAAGAGGAACATGGGATGTACTCACTCATATTTGGTTTCTAGCCATAAATAAAGGACATTGAGCCTATAATTCGGGTTCTTAGAGAAGCTAAATAAGAAGGAGAACCCAAAGAAAAACATATAGGCATCCTCCTGAATATTAACCTTCATCAGGCGATGAAAGGAGACAGAGACAGAGACCCACATTGGAGCACCGGACTGAAATCTCAAGGTCCAAATCAGGAGCAGAAGGAGAGAGAGCATGAGCAAGGAACTCAGGACCACGAGGGGTGCACCTACACACTGAGACAATGGGGATGTTCTATCGGGAACTCACCAAAGCTGGCCTGGGTCTGAAAAAGCCTGGGATAAAACCGGACTCGCTGAACATAGCGGACAATGAGGACTACTGAGACCTCAAGAACAATGGCAATGGGTTTTTGATCCTACTGCACGTACTGGCTTTGTGGGAGCCTAGGCAGTTTGGATGCTCACCTTACTAGACCTGGATGGAGGTGGGTGGTCCTTGGACTTCCCACAGGGCAGGGAACCCTGATTGCTCTTTGGGCTGACGAGGAAGAGGGACTTGATTGGAGGAGGGGGAGGGAAAGGGGAGGCGGCGGTGGGGAAGAGACAGAAATCTTTAATAAATAAAAAAAAATAAAATGCCAAAAAAAAAATCAGAGACCCACTCATTAGCACACCCAAGAAGTCCATAAAATCACTAAACTGGAAGCCATAATTTATGCACAGAGAACCTGCTGTGTATATACACCCATACATATATGTATATTCCTGTGTGTGAGTGTGTGTGCCTCTGCCCACATTCAAAAACCAGAAGAAGACATGGGATATCTTTCTTTATCATTCTCTACCTATTCCTTTGAGAGTCTCTCCCTGAACCTCTCCAATCTGGGGTTACATGTGTGTAAGGGATGTTTGGTATGTTACATGAGTCCTGGGATTTGAACTCTGATGCTCATTTTCACACAGAAATCACTGTTAACTGCTGAGCTTCTCTCCAGCCCCAGGAAGCATTTCTTAATCTAAAATGAGACAAAGATGCAAGAGTGATTTGATGATTGAACTGGGTTATTGTAATGTTTATAGGATTTTTTATTGTTTTTATTGAGCTATTGGAGAAAATGTACAGTTCAACATTTATATGTTTAAAAATATGTGTATTTACATAAAAAGACTGCACTAAAGTACAGATAATTTATTACAGTAAAACCTATATTTCTTCTATCATCTATCTGTCTATCTATCTATGCTTCTATCTATTATCTGTCATCTGTCTGTCTATCTGTCTATCTAATCTTCCTTCTACCTACCTTTTTTCTTTCTATATGTCTCCTCCATATCTTCTTCTCTGGTTAAAGTTGGAGACACGCTCTTCAACAGTCTTCTTTCTAACACTTAGGTTTAAATTATTTTATGCTTATCTTGTGCTCACTACAGCTTGAGCTGGAAGTGGTTCTCAATGCTGACCTCAATGTCTGAGATCAATAAGTCTTGATCATTTGGATCCTCGTGGCAGGTTAGTGGAAGATGCTTGCATGGGGTCCGAGGAAACTTGAATCACTTCTGACACGAGAGCATCTTTGAACCACGTGACCCACTTACAGATCATAGCTACATTTATAGTCTCACCGGAACAGGATTTTTCTCAAGTCAAGGAGAAAGAAAATGACCCACTGGTATATTGAAAACAAACCTAACATCATAGTTTAAAAAAAAATTCCAGGCAGAGCAGCAAAGTTGTCAGACTATTTGTTTTGTGAATGAAAATAATAAAAAAGTCCATAAAAGTGAAAGTGAACAATGTGATTTCAGCATCAATATTTACATCAAAGGCAGAGCAGTGTGTGTGTGTGTGCATGTGCGTGTGTATGATGTGTGTGTGTGCATGTGTGTGTCTGTGTGCATGTCCTGGAATGACGGCTCAGGTGTTAGGAGTACTTTGCTGCTCACAGCCATGGGAGACCCAGTTCTAGGGGATGCCCACTCTCTTCTGATGTGACATCGTGCACGTACCAACATGCTGGTCAACCACTCACACACATTAAATAAATAATTTTAAATTTATGTTAAATCAAAGACAGAAAACCTCACATGGGCACAAGGGAAATGGCTCCCTTGCTTGGGGAAGGACCAGAGATGCAGGTTAGGCCACACGAATGAGCGAACACAGTGAGGAACGGAACCGTCAAGTTCTGCTCACTAGACTATGTGCTCCAGAACAGTCTTCTAAGCCTGAAGGGAGAGAGGCAGCAAAAACAGGCAGCCCTCTACTATGGGAAAATCCCTGTCATTCTGACACATCAGCTGTGTTTCTTTCATGGTGGAGTTTATACTGCCCAAGAAGAATAGAAAATCCGATTGCATCCGGGAAACAGCTCACCATGCCCACGCCATGCCCACGCCATGCCCACGCCATGCCCACGTCATGCCCATGCCTGCTTTAACTTGCAGTCTTGAACGAGAACACATAAAACACATAGAGGATTGGATTTTGTGTGTGTGTGTGTTCTCAATGCTAGGGAGGTTTACCACCCTCCTATGACTGTGCATTTGCCCTTCAAAGTGATATCTAAGTAGGGAGGCTAGCCTCGTGTTGACATCTTGAAGCATCTGGCTTCCTGGGATCACACAAGAGGACACACTCCAGCCACCTTCCCAGGTGGAAGGCTGTGTCTACTCTCTCTACCTTGTATGCAGGAGCTGTGACCTCCACTTCATAAACAGATCACATTTGCAAAACCAGATCGGTCAGAAGCCCAAATATTTGCTGAAAGTTTTGCAAGAAAGACAGGGGTGCAAGCCAGTTTGGCTCAGAACCACTGCAGCTAGAGCTTCCTGAGCACGGCCTGTTTGTAACGTTCAGTGACTAGGACGAGCTCAATCGTGAGGAAGCAGACTTAGAACAGTGTGTTTCACCGGCTATAAACAGTGACCAAGATCCAGGAAACCCATTGCTTAACCATCCACCCCCACGACTGGGTCAGACACCTCAACGTGCCCAGATGAGCATTCCTGTGAATCGCATGGACTGAAGGTTAGCGTAGCCACTGCTGCCTCTAACTCGGCCGAGAAATGATGTAAAATCATCTTAAGACAGGCCTTTAAATGTTCCTTCAGTTTGGTTACAGTTATTCACCCCAAGCGGCCGTCATCCTCAGGTCTACACCCAGCACCGTTTTCCAGGCCCAGTTCAATACGAACATGATGAAGACCCTGTGGTCAGGTGACATTTGAGAGGCAGGGATGAGGCAGTCAGGGGCTGCCTAATTGCTCATCAGATGAGGGCACCTGCTGTCCTACCTGAAGAGCTGAGTTCAGTTCTCAGAAACAGAGGGGAGGAAGAGAAGCAACTTCTGAATAAACTGTCCTCTGATCTCCACATGTGTCTTGTGGCACTTACACATAAACAGTTGATGTGTGTGTATGTGTGATATTTTAGAAAAAGCTAAAAAGAGGCAATAAAGCAAATATCATATAACATCAACTATGGAGAAACTCTGGGGACAAAAGTTGAGGAAACAGACTCCAGAGGTGCTGTCCTAGGCTGGCTGACTGGGGAGGAACGCCCACTGAGCAGGCAGCCTTTGCTGGGTTTGTGTGGGGGTTAATGGAGAAGCTGGTGGCTGCTCACTGCTGTCACCTGCAGGCCACACATATCCACACTCCGAACACTGTCCCCAGCAGACACCTGTGGAGTGCGTAAGACGAGCGCTCTACCAGGATTTCTCAGCCTGTGGGTTGGGACCCTTTGGGGGGTCGAACGGCCTTATCACAGGGGTCGCCTAAGACCACTGGAAAACACAGATATCTGCTTTATGATTCATAACAGTAGCAAAATTACAGTAGGAAGCAGCAACACAGTGATTTTATGGTTGGGGTCACCACCATGGGGTACTGTACGAAAGCGTCGCAGCATTAGGAAGGCTGAGAGCCACTGAGCCATCGCTATGGGATATTCCTATGATATCAAAATGCACACTAAGCCTGAGCTTAAGTGGCTTCTAAGTTGGGTCAAAGAGAGGAAAGGGAATCTATACCATCTTGGAAAGTCACTGTCCCTGGAGAATCTGCCCATGGTTCCCCCAGAAGGTGGAAGGCTCCCATACGCCTGGCACCCTGAGGACACCTCCAGATGCAGGGAACACAGCCTAGCAGTGCAGCCTAGGGAGCCTCATCAGAGCCCGGGCATTTCGGGCAGAACTGGAGTGGACCGAATTCAGTGAGTCTGCTGATTAGGTACCAAGAACGCTGCACGTGAAGAGAGGCAGGCAATGAGCGCTTGGCAGTGACCGTACGAGTGACCAGGGGCTTTGGAATGACGTAATCACAACCCAGTTGAGACATTATGTAGAGTACGGGCTGCCATATTTATTTTCTTGCGCTCGGAATTCTATCCTTGAAAGACGAGTTTCGCTGCCTGTTCCGCTGGGCTGTAGCAAGAGGAGGGGACGCTGGCGGTAGCACTGAAGACAAGGACCACAGAAAGCCTTACGTGCGTCAGGTCACATGGGAGACATGGTCTTTTGACAATCGTGCTTGCAAATGTTTCTCGGAAAGGTGGGGACAGGGAGGTCTGGTCAGTTATGATGAAATTACTATTGTTGGCCAGGAAGACATGAGAAGCCAGGGTGGGGTGGGGGTGGGGCGAACCCATCCTCCTGTCTCTTCTATTCCATGGCTAGCCTTCCTGCCTCAGAGTGGATAGGGGCATTCGCTGAAGCTTTCTGACAGAGAAGGACTTTATCTGCTTAAATTGTAGAAGGGCAAAGCAAAACTGTAACGTTTTCAATATTGACTGGTGCCCATATGACCAGCCAATCTAGACCTGGAAGGGCCACATTAATAATAACCAAATAAACCAATACGCAAGGAAATACAGCCAAGAGTAGCTGCTACTGCTTCCCTGGATTTGTTGTATGAAATTATAAGAGGAGAAGGCTGCACACTGGCCATCAATAGTGTGAGCCTAATCAAGCTAAGTGAACATTCTAGAAGGGAATTGATAGCATGATGCTTTGGAGTTCTGCCAAGTGCCAGCACCAACTAGATTGGTTTAAATGGGCTGTTAGAATTCGCCTGGACAGCAAAGGAGTCGGCTGACCTTTGCCTGTTCCAGACCCTGGCTAGGATGGCTTAGTTATGCATACCCCTTGTCCTAAATCTTGGAAGTCACTGGACCTCTTTATGTGTTCCTCTTCCCAACGTGGCCACATTGAACAAATCTTTGTCTGCTTTTCGCTATTACCTGGCTCTTTAATTGGTTCTGTTGAAGAAGGAGGGCAGAGCTCAGCCTGTTAGGACTGGTGAGGTCCACTAACTCTAGTATCACTGGGGCTTTGGCGTGAGACCCCATGAGCCAGCCGGGGTCAGGGCAGCTTCTGAGATGATCTGAGAACATAAAAGAGCCCAAGGGCAGAAGCGGGATCTGAAATAGGAGTTAAAATAAGGGCTGGGAGGGCATCTCACAGACGGAGGATATGTGGATCATGCAGCCTCCCTAGGCCACTGGGTTAGTCTCCAGCATACAGAACAAATGTAACAAACAAAAGCCAACAAAACAGAAATGAAACAATGGCTGGTTCTTGCCTCACACCCTGATGATGTGAAGACTTTTAGTTCTACCGAATAATAATAATATTTCATAACACAGAACAAATTAGTTTTTTTCAGTATTTCGTATTCCTAGCCATTTTCAATATTTTCACATTCCATGGAGTCAGGGGTAGGGAGGATGCCAAGGTTTTGTTAATATGTTTTGTGAAGTGAGTCTCCTAACCCAAATTTCTGAGCTGCATGGAAGACTCTATTACACAGAATTGCAGACAGATTTTCCTAGCACGTGCTGTCCCAGATGTCCGAGGTTACGTAGGCTTATTAGATTTGGTGACCAGAATACCAAGAACTTTGAAGGCCCGCAGCAGACAAGTCAGCTCCGATACTTAATGTCACACTGCCACCTGCTGGTGCTTAGACAAAAAGGCCCATTCCTCAACTCACTGCTTAGGAGATTGTTATAGACTAAATTAACGATCCCCTGCTCATTCTTTTGTATGTATTTGAACTCTTGCACAGATGTCATATTTCTCCTCTGGGAGACGGTATGGCGCGGTATCATGCTGGTCCACAATCGATGTTGAGAGGGGCCCTCAAATCAGAACTTTGACCCCGAATTTTGACATGTAGAGGCTTGGGAGAGACTTGGATGTCAGAGTGGATGGAGTCACAGGCCCACTGTGCACTTGGAGGTCAGCCCTAGCGTGAAAGCCCAAGTCCCCCCTTTTACGTTGGCTTCTGGGTTATTGATTTCCTCCCAACAAGCGGCCACTCGTATGCCAGAAGGCTGCTGATGCCAGTGTTCATGCTTATTGATACAGGGGCACCTGACGGGTTGCTAAGGGACACCATCTAAACATGAACATCCCCTTCAGCCTGTCCTCTCCCAGAGTTCTTTGCCGTCCTTCCCTTATCAGTAGTGTTTTGTGTCTATGTGGCCAAGTGATGTGGAAGGTGCCATGCTGTGTGGGATTCACCCATTACCAGAGTTTGTTAGGATCGGAGAGTCTGGGCCCTGGTAGCCTAAACGGCTAATCTTGGCCACCGGTCCTCAACAGAAAGGTGACCCGGTGACTGTGAGGGGAAGAACAAATGAAGGGGTCCAGTGACATCCAGGGGGTCCTGACGTGAGATTTATATTTAAAGAGAAGACAAGAAGTGTACATCACTAGGCTGTCTTAGTCAACCATCATGGCTTCCGTGTTGTGAGAGCCTTGTGAGATCTCTTTCTGGGAGACAATATCCTCTCTCTGGCGGGCACCAAAGTTGCAGCCTCTTCCTCCTCCAATAAGAATGAGATCCTTGGGGGAAATTTCAGTTCCTGGAGACCCACCCTTTCAGCAGTCTGACAGACAAAGAGAAGGGCACAGCATCTCTCTTAAAAACACTGTTGTTCCTGCCCGGATGCTCACCCCTCCCTACTGGGCCATCCCGCCAGATGCTGACCCATAGAGATCACTGATAACTGTTTTCATCTCTATCCACTCCTCAAAACCCTACAGAAACCAGCACCATCAGATGAGAGGGGCCTCACCTCAGCGACGAGAGGGAAGAGGCAGAATTTCCTGGCTTTTTGGGCGAGAATTTGGACTCCATTTCTGCCTTGGTGGATTTTCCTACTCAGACGCTGAATTTGGGAATCTTTAAGTAGTTTTAAATTGCCTCGCGGTACCTCCAGAGACCAAGAAGAGCCTCGGATCGCCCACGTTTCCCGGTGAGGGGTGCAGCTGAAACCCTTGAGCTCCTGGGACCGGTGCTGGGGACCTCTTCCCGCGCCGGATGTGCAGCGCGGGTGACCAGCAGGGGGCGCGCTCGATCGAGAGTTCAGCCTGACGCGGTAGGGTGCGGGGAGGCGGGGTCCTCCCTGACTCCTGGGGTGATGGCCAGCTGGACTCCAGGGCTGCAGTGCCTCTGCGTCCTGGGGACAGTCACTGACTATCGGGAAAGGGCGACCACCTGTATCCCGCGCCCACCCCTATCAGTCGAGGGCCAAAAGTTAAGAGCATTTTGTACACACCAAAATCCAGAAGATGACATCTAGGCTCTCACGCACCTCACCTCTGTCTCTGCACATAATTCTCACACTGCAAGTCGAGTGTGCAGGACATGTTCCCAAAGCTTCCTTCCTTCCCTCTTTCCCTGCCCTGTAACAGTCGGTCCCTCCCTCCCTCCTGCCCTCACCCTGTTCTGAGTTTCCTTTCCTGATAGTTGTCTGTCCCCTCTTCTGATACAAGTCAGTACCTAATCTTTAAAATGCAGGGCCGAGGGCGGAGGCTTGCCTCTGAGCGGCCACAGCGACAGCGCAGCTGCTTTGGGGGGCAGCAGTTGAAGATTTGGAGGGAGAACAGAGGAGTCTTTGGACTTTTTGTTTTGTTTTATTTTTCGAGGCAGGGTTTCTCTGTGTAACAGCCCTAGCTGCCCTGGAATTAACTCTTGTAGACCAGGATGGTCTCGAACCCACAGAGATCTGCCTGCCTCTGCCTTCCCAGGGCTGGGATTAGAGGTGTGCGCCGCCACCACCTGACTGCAGGTGTAATTTTAAGAAGAGCACAAGGTGTGTGTGTGTGTGTGTCTGTGTTGGCCTGGGCTAGGATGTGGTGGTAAAGGAAATAGGAAAAAGATAAGGAAGAAAGAGAAGGGAAAGGGACAGAGGAAAGGGGCGGGTATTTGTGAAGGACTGCCTCTGGGTAGAGAGACAGACTTGGCGTGCAGGCTAATGGCAGTTTATAAAGACAATGGGTGTTTCGTTTTAATTGGGCATGTTAATTAGGTGAATCAAAGGGAGCTTTTGATTCTGGTCCTTGGTAGTCAGCCTCAGGCAGAGGAAGTGGCCAAAGGAGAAAACAAATCTCGGTGTCTAGCTTAAGGAAAGTAATCTAATGGTTGTTAGCAAGGCAGAGGAAATGGGAAAAAGGGTAAGGCCAGCCAGAGCCACAGTTAGAGGGGGCTAGTGTCCTTCAGACAGACAGCACCAAGTTTTCCTCTGCTTGTGCCTATCCATTCCATTCTCTCTCTCTCTCTCTCTCTCTCTCTCTCTCTCTCTCTCTCTCTCTCTCTCTCACACACACACACACACCAGTAATAAATTGGATAAACAATTTGCAAAATTTTAAGAAGTCTATCCTCATTGCTCCCTCTTTGTGGCAACCTGGTAAAGAAGTCGAGTAAAAGAAAAAGGTTTGCCCATCAGGTCTCCATCTTCAAGGCCTGGCTGCACATATTGGCATCGATCCGGCGGTCAGGCCTTTGGTGGTCTTTCTTTGTGCGGAAATCCTCTAGTAAACAGAACCAACAGAGTGCGGTGGGTACTTGTGTGTGCCGAGCTGTGTCTGGGCTCCCAGGCTCCCTTTGATTTGAAGGGCCCTCAGCTCTGCTTTGAAGACCGGACCATTCTCCTGCCAGTGTGTTTGGACCGCTCCTGTTGACGTACATTCCTTTGTGTTTAAAGCTGGTGTTCTTTCAAAGTCCCCTGAAAGAATCAGTTACCATGGGAAGGATGACGTTACAGGGTACAGACTAGATGTCCCTGTCTGGGACGGTTCTCACATTATTAATTTTCTCACATGATCTTCAACAGCCTTCTGGCCACAAACCGGGAACGTTTGAGTAACTGTGTCACCCGCCTTCGCCCCTACTGGGATCCTCATTCTAATTATCTGTATTTAGTACTATAATCATTCCACTGAATTTTGAGTCACTGATTAGTGTAAGGTTTAGCAAATGGTCAGGGCATAGATAATGTTAACTTCTATATTTAATAAAATGGAGTTAAAAAGCTAGCACATCACAGAAGAGAAGCTGTTGTAGTAATAAATCCTTATTTCACTGCCATAACAGGAAAGTTCAGTTTGTTTTGAACAAGTCAGATTTTCCCACTGGTTTGAGTATATTGTGAGATTCATCTGGCGTGGTCTAAAGACCATGACTGTTAAAACTTCCCAATATTTGATGCAGACTTGCAAATAATAAACAGTTGAGTAGCCTGTATTACTGCCGTGGTGGTACACAAGCACCTTAAAAGTCTTAAAAGTATCATAGCATTGTTTTTCTAGATTTATTTTATTTATGTGCATGTGTGTGTCTGTGCATGTGTGTGTGTCTGTGCATGTGTGTGTGTGTGTGTGTGTGTGTGTGTGTGTGTATGCCACGTGCATGCAGGTGCCCGTGGAGGCCAGAATAGGGTGTTGGATCTCCTAGACCAGGAGTCGCAGGTTGTTGAGAGCTGCTCAGTGTGGGTGCTGGGATCTGAGCTCAGGTCCTCTGAAGAACAGCAAGTGCTGTTAGTCACCCTGATTCATTTCTCCAATCCCCCAAACACAGTTTTAACTGTTTATATTTATTGCACTCATGCTGTGTGTGTGCTTGGATGCATGGGTGTGCATGCCGCAGAGAGCGTGTGGGAGTGAGTGCTTGTGGAGTAGGTGCTCTCCTTCCAACACAGGGGTCTGGGGACCAACTCAGATTACCGGGTACAGCAACAGCCACATTTCTCTTTAGCTCTGGAGCGTGGGCTGCTCCTCGTTTTGTAGAGACTGCCCTGGCTCTGTGTGCGAAAAGACACTTTCCAAGAAGATAACTTAACAAGTGTGCTGTATGGGTCATCACAGTTTCCTCTAGTCAAGGGGATATCAGACTTCACGAGCTAAGCAATGCATCTTAGACTGGTTGGCACGGCCATTATCTCTCTAGGTGAACACCAGTCAGTGTGAAGCTCTATGGGAAGAAGGTGCTTCCAGTCGTCTGGGAGAACACTGCAAACTATGGTTCAGTCACCAGAACTTGGAGATAATTTCCAGAAAGGCAGTGCAGCGCTTCCCTCTCCGGCAACACTGGTCATCTGCGGTTCCGGGTGTGTCTTTGTATGACAGCGTCCCGGAGTCAGGGTGAAGCAGAAGCTCTGACAAGACTATGTCAGACGATCTTTTGGGTGAGCAGAGACTCCAGGGCCTCTGCCGACCACCTTTTCCCGGCACTGAACAGGCGTCTTTGCTAGGGAAAGGTCTCTTCTTGAGAATGGGTTATAGGATCAACAGCAGGCTAGGGAGTAACAGCAGAGGAGGGAACGAGAGAGGGAGGGAAGAAAAGAGAGAGGGGAGAGGGCAAGGAGGAAGGCGGGGAGGAGAGGGAAAGACTGGCAGGACACGTTTTGAATCATCGATCGTCTTGATACAGAACATTCCATTTACTTCTGTGAAGGACAGTTTCAGAATACTACAGTATTGGAAGAGACTTTATTTCTAGTACTCTCACTATCCACTAGGGGGAGCGACACGGCCGTTTAGAAAATGAGTGAGTTAATTGTCCACAGTGCAGTGAACAAAAAAGGACCCAAGTGGGATCTGGGGAAGAAATCAAGGTATTCTCAAATTTACAGAAATGTCTCATAAATTACGGGAAATGGTAGGACGTCTGGTATTTTTAAGGAGATTCTCAATGTGGGACTTGTCGTTTTGGAGAGTGAAAATGCCAACGAATGCAGCTACACCGCTCTAACCTGTGTAACATCACAGGGTAGAGTGTCCAAGACACCAGCGTGTTTTAGATGAGAGGCTGGAGGTGGGTGGGGGATGCTGCTCTCACTGAAGCAACCGCTGGGGATGCTTTGAGGCAGGATTCTCAGCCCGAGTGAGGATGGCTAGAATGGAGTTAATGAGCTAGCGTTAGGGGAGCCTTGGAAAGGGGAGGGGCAGTAGTGGCGCATGGCTGGATATAAATGGGCTGAACCACCGAAGACATGGAGACCTAGGAAGCAGGGAACTTTAAGGGTATGTCCACGGAGTGCCTGGTGTGTTGGTGGTGCAGAGGCAGGAGGACCTGGGCTTTGAGGTCAGCCTGTCTCAGGGAGAGAGGACAGAGAGAGAGAGAGAGAGAGAGAGAGAGAGATTCAGGGAAAGGCCAGGAGGATGGGGCAGAGCACAAGCACAGAGCGAAGGCTCCACACATTATCTGCAATCCCTGACGCTTATGCGCCCATGACAGGTCTTTGGTCAGTTCAGCAGTCCAGCACGGCATTTAATGGCATCTGCAGATACCTTCTGATGGTCCTGCTGTCATTACCCACATGGTCTAACACGCAGGTGGAAGGCATAGGATGAGACCATGGGCTCCATCTCGCCTCTATCACTCACAAGCTGTGTGTGTAGATGTAGACTCAGGGGTCCTCCTCCATCCCATGGCCTGTCTCTAGGTGTTGGATTAGGTCAACGCTGTTTGGTCAGTGTCTGGGCAGAGACTTAGGATTCTGAGGCACTCCAGAAGCTACCAAAACATTTTTTCCTACCCAGGGAAAAAGATCCAAAGCTTTGGCCACATTCCCAGAAAGGATAATTACCTTAAGGCGCTAAGAATGCCTGGTTTATCATTACAAGCTTGCTGCTTCTAGAATTCCGGATGTCCCCTCCAGGGACTGACCTAGAGGCTGACAAGAGCTCAGCAGAGAAACACTTCCTGACAAGCCTGGCACCCTGAGTTTGAGCCCCAGGACCTAAAGGGCGGGAAGGGAGAACCGACTCCTCCTATGAGTCCTTCTCTCACTTCCACATTCTCGCTGTGGTATGTGTGTGAACTGCCCCCAAAACAAAATCTTAATTAAAAGTGGTTATGAATTGCCTGGATTTGTCTTCTCTAGAGGATTATTTTTTTTAAAAATCCAGGGTATTGTTAAAAACTAAAATTAGTCATTTTATTAGTAACCCACAGATACCTTTTAGGATATACACTTGTATCTTTGTCTAGTTTATTACTGGTGTCTTAGTGCTTTATTGCTGTGAAGAGACACCGTGACCGCCATACTTGTTCAGAGGAAAGCACACAACCGGGAATTGCTTACAGTTCAGCGTTCTCGTCTTTGTCACGGTGGGAAGCACGGCAGACGTGGTGCTGGGGAGGGAGCTAGGGTTCTACATCTGGATCAGCAGGCAGCAGCAAGAGAAAGCAACACCGGATCTGGCTTGAGCTTCTGAAATCTCAAAGCCCACCCCCAGTGACACACTTCCTCCAACAAGGCTGCACCTCCTAATAGTGCCACTCCCAGTGAGCCTGTGGGGCTGTCTTCATTCACGCCGGCACAACCAGTCACACACCTGACCATCACAGCTGATCACACACCTGACCATCACAGCCGGTCACACACCTGACCGTCATAGCCGGCCATGCACCTGACCATCACAGCCGGCCACGCACCTGGCTGTCACAGCTGGCCATGCACCTGACCGTCACAACCAGCCACGCACCTGACGGTTCTCTCTGAGGTGGGAGTGCATCACGGCAGAAAGAGAAAGAGGCCATAGAACATGAACGACAGTTAAACTCGGAGAGAATACAAGGCTCTCATGTGACAGGAACGCGCTGTGGCTGCCACCCTGTTCTTCACAAACCCTCCAGGAAGGCTGGGATCAATTTGGAAAGAGCAGTTGCCACTGGAGATGATGTGAGGAGACAGGTTCCTGAGCAAGATTTCTTATGTCATTTGATAAACGGCTGTGGCCATTTGATCTTATGTGATTATTGGCTAACTCCCAGGTCTGACCTCTAGAAACCACTGTCTGTTGCTAAAATAAGGACCAGCTGTCCACATTGGGTCACTATTTGAACTGGTTTCTGTCATTGCTGTGTCCTCTCTCCAGGACATTTGTAAGTTCTATAGAAATTATCTAATTATCTATACACCTGAAAAAGAATTTTCCCCTGTTCTGTCTTTATTTTCCAAGACATTATCAGAAAAAATGTTTTAAATTTTGATGAGGTTCAATTTATACATTTTACTTTTATAGATGCTTATTGTATTGTAATAAAAAAAAATCACCTAACTCAAAATCATGAAGATTTTTGTTCTGATGCTGTCTCTTGACATCTGCTAGCTTCAGGTTTTACATTTTGGCATATGATCCATTTTGTTTTTATAGACAGTGTAAGGCACAAATCATCACAGTTAATTTTCTGTAGTGTAAACAAATACAACAGTCTGGATACTTAATGAGGAATAAAAAGACATTTACTTCTTTGGGTTTTGTGACTTGTACCTGTAATCCCAGAACTCAAGAGACCGAGGCAGGTGGATTGCCAGGAGTTCCAGGGCATCTTTGACTATGTGGTGTGTTCTCGGACAGTCCAGGCTACAGAGTGAGACCCTGTCCCACATAAAACAAAACAAGATTTATTTTCATCATGGTTCTGAAGCTGGGACCCTCAGGAACACGCTGGCTTTGCTGGGCCTCCAATGAGCGGCTCAAACAGGAAATGAGTTACTTATCACAAGCATATATTTCTGTGTTTTGCTGTTTGGTGGTTGTTCCCTGTGAACTCAAAGGGTGTTTAATCCAAAGGAGGGAATTCTGGGCGGATACAGGAGTGTGGTAGGACTCAGCCTGGCCTTAGACTTTCTAGGAGCCCTGATAAGAGGACAAAGGGAACTTCAGCTCTGGTCTTTGTCCAGGAGCGGATCTGCCAAGGGCTGGCCTTGGGATGGGCCCTGCATTTCAAAAGAGTTAAGGTTTCAGTTCCTGGGAACCTGGCTTTCTCCCCTGAAGGGCTGTAATTATTAGTCCTGGGCAGCTGTGTCTGTGGCAGCCCGTGT
Organism: Alexandromys fortis; assembly: GCF_014885135.2. Lineage (NCBI taxonomy): Eukaryota > Metazoa > Chordata > Mammalia > Rodentia > Cricetidae > Alexandromys > Alexandromys fortis. The sequence goes on along the minus strand of NW_026067984.1, from coordinate 3,430,675 downwards.
TCTCTTTGCCAACACTGGCTGACTTAGCTCTCTGCCGACCTTCTTCCATCCCCTCCCCGCCCCCCGCCGCAGCTAGTATATACGATGGATGCTGTCCTTCTCCATAAACTGGTTTGGCACAAATCATCAGCTTATACAAGACTCTTGATCCTATCCATTGCTTTTGTCTCCTTCATTTCCCATCCCCCATCCTCCCACTCGATGCCTTGCCATTCTGGACCCTTATTCCGAATTAAGGTCAGAATATAGGATGATCGGTTTGACAAAACTAGCATCTTTATTATAATATCTTCTAGCTTTGACAGTGGTTTGCTTTCTTGTTTGTTTCCCCCTCAGTTTCATCTTGTTTTTCTGTCTTTAGAGACATTTTAGAATTACTGAACTGAGGCCAGCAAGATAGCTCAGTAAAGATGCCTGCTGCCCAATCCCGACAGCCTGAGCTCGACCCCAGGACCCACGTGATGGAAGGAGAACCAGTATCTATAAACTGCCCTCTGACTTCCACACACTGCTCTCTCCTACATACACACACAAATGCATGCACACACATATACATACACATACACACATGCATGAACGCAATGTACATACACACATGCATGCACGCACATATACATACACACATCTTGCACAAACATATTCATACACATACACACATACATGCATGCACACACACATGCATATACACATGCATGCACACACATTCATGCATACATGCATGCATGCACACACACAAATGCAATAGCTTTCAGAGCAATACTGAATGAAAATGCATAAGCTGTCACTATTCTTTGTCTCTGACTTTGTCATCTGATGTTTATAGTTGTACTGGTTTGCTACAATGAAATTCTATCTTTTCTTCTAGTCAGAGAAGAATCTTTTCCTTCTTCATCATGGCTTTAGCTAACCACAACAAAAACCCCTGTATTTATTAGTGGAGAAGAGCTCAATTTTCTGTTCAAGACTCTGAAAGCCGAGGCCCACCTTCTGCCGGCTTGGCTTTGTAACAGTCTTCCTGTTTCTGCAGGCAGCAGGAGGAGGGTGGGAAAACCGGCCAAGCAAGCAGCACATGGAATCGGTCAGGGTCACCAGAGACCAGAGGGATCTGACCGGGCAGGGATCTGACGTGTCACCCTCATTAGCCATCGAGGCTTCCGGGCAGGGATCTGATGTGTCACCCTCATTAGCCATCGAGGCTTCCGTGGTCTCGATCCAGACTGCTTATCCTTGAACTCTGTTCCAGGCAGCTGGGATGCTCAGCACTCACGTCCAGAGGAGCCAGAGACTTTCCCCAAACCTTTGAAAATTGGCTCTGAGTTTCCATACTGGGCATGTGCACTGCTCAGTTCTTTCTCTCGGGTCCCAGGCGTGATCTGTAAGCGCTTACCACACATCGACCAGTTTGTCTTGTGGTTTGCAGAGGTATAATATTAAATGTGTAAATAGCAAGCGTAAAAAGACACAGCTCTGGATAGTAGTTATTCAACAAATGTATCGCTCGGGGTGATGTGTCTTCACCCCGGTGTGGTGGTTTGAACACAAGGTGTTTCTCATAGGGTCCCCTACTTGGGGAGCTGTCTGCAGAGGTTGTAGACCCTTTAGACGTAGCCTTCACGGAGGACGTACCTTACTGGGGGCAGGTTTGGAGGGTTACAAGCCTCACCCACCTCCATTCACTTTCTCTACTTCCTATGTGTGGAGAGAAACGTGGCCCCTCAGCTTCCTGTTTCTGCTGCCATACTTCCCAGCCATGATGGACTTTTATACCCCTGCAGAAATAAATGCTTTCATTAAGTTGCTTTTGCTCCTGGTATTTTACCTCGGTAACACCGATATGCCCAGGAGTTCTTCAGGCTGCTCTGAACAGTTTTCTGCTCAGCACCATCCAGGGTTTTCATCTGGAAGTGTTTCCTTTGGGGAGTCAGCTCAGAGTTCTAAAACCGTGGGCCGAGGCTGCTCTGCTTCCGCATCCTCAGCCCTTCATTTTACTGGATCTGACTTGTGTTTTTTTCCCATGTTCTCTCACTGAGTTCATTTAATATTAACCTCTCCACTGGCGCTAAATCACTCCAACCTTGGGTTATTTCGTCTTGTATATTTATTTCACATTTATTGCACCGTCAATGGCTTTTCCAAGACAGTAATGTTATCTGATTATTTTTCTGCATCTTTGTAATCCTTAGCATAGACGCCTGTAAATAATACTAAGCATTTATTGAGGGGACATCTGACTGTAAGTGCTCTATCTATTAAAAATACATTGGCAATATGTCATCCTCCAGGGGAACAAATGTACTCTTTAAGGAGCCAAGGACCTGCATGTGGCAATAGAATTTGAGAGACTGAAAAATGCACTTTAGTCCACTGAGGACCCTTTCCTGAATTCTACTGTGTCCCTGTTCTCTATGGAGAGAGAATACATCTGAAGTCAGGCACTCCTTGAAGTTTAGACGTAAGTTGCCGAGGTTTGGATACGGGTTGTATGCCAGGTGTGTGTGTGTGTGTGTGTGTGTGTGTGTGTGTGTGTGTGTGTGTGAAGCTTGGCCCCAGTGTGGCTGTGTTAAAATGATGGGAATTCTATGGTGTGGGGCAAAGTGGAAGGTCAAGGAGGGAACCATCCTTCTGAATGGTCAATGTTGTCTTGTGAAAAAGGCCAGGTTTTAGGGATTGGACTCCATCAGCTCCTGGGGATGGCCTGTTGATGTGGTCTGTTTGTCTGTCTCTCTCTGCTTTCTTTTCCATGCTTGCTCTTTCAGTAAGAAGTAGATGCAGGCAGGGAGCCCCCCCCCCCCGCTCCCCAGGACAGAGGGGCTATACTGTTTAGAACTTGCAGCCCCCAGAACTGTAAACCACTATCACCTTCCAGTATCATCCTGCATCAGATACAGCATTACAACAATACCATCACACTGAGATATGCTCGGGATTATTTTCCTAAACATCATTAACCTATTTTTTTTTTTTTTGAGACACGGTCTCTTTATGTAGTCTCGGCTATCTTTGAACTCACTATGTAGAATAGGCTGGCTTCAGATTCACAGAGAGCTGTCTGTGAATTTCAAGTGCTCAGATTTAAGGGGTGTGCCACCATTTCAGAGGTCTAATTTTTTTTAACTACAAAGATTTTACTCAAAAGAAAAATCGTAATTTTTGTTGTTGATTCAAATAATATTGACTAATGCTATCAAATTTAAATTTCCCCAAAGATTCAGTAATTTTGTTGCAAATGAATCATATTTCCATTTATTTTCATTTTGTATATAAGCCACCCACCAGTGCCTCACTTCAAGCAGAATTCTTAGAAATGGCAACTTAAGCTGGGTGTATGGCACACCCTGGAGGCAGAGGCAGGTGGATCTCTATGAGTCTGAGGCCAGTCTGGTGTACATATTGAGTCCCAGGCTAGCTGGGGTTTTATAGCAAGACCCTGTCTAAAATAGAGGGGGAAAGAAAAAAGAAGAAAAGAAACTGAAAACCAAAAAGCCATCATTATCAGTTGATAGCGAGCTGCTTAGCAGCTGTTTTGATGCCCTGTTTGTCCCATGCCTCTATACTACTGTTCTGGAACATGGAGTATATTTACTTAGCTTGTGTGCTTTATCTGCATGCAGATACACGTACCAATACGTGCCCAGTGTCAGAAGAGGCCAGAAGAGGGCATCGGACCATCTGGTCCTGGATGTATGGGTGCTGTGAGTTGCCATGCGGGAGCCGGGACGCAAACCAACAGCCTCTACGAGAGCGGCCAATGCTCCTAACTGCTGAGCCATGGTCACAGCTCTCGAAAATGCAGCTTTTTAAAAAAGAGGTTTGACACGATATAAAATGTGACAAATGTTTTCTTTTCAATATTTTACATCCTATAAACTAATACTTACTATGACTTCTGTGAGCAGTGTCTTAGGCATCTTCTCCCAAATCACTGTTGTGGCCATTACATAATTCATAAGGCTTTGAAAATTTATAACTTTTATTTATGGCACTGAAAAACATCATAGTCATAATATAAAATAGTTCCAGCTAGTATATTCTCTCCTTTTCCACTTCAGGCTTAAAAAATACGACGACCTCTTCTTGAACCTCTACCCCGTGAACGACCTGCCCCGACATGCTTGCCCTCAGGATGAACTTTGACGTGAACTTGCCGTTCTCAGCTGAGAAAGTTACCAGATGGGAAATGAGCAGATTGCTCAAATATTTCTGGATGCACTACTTGACATGCTCAACAGGGACGAGAAGGCCAGCTATTTATCTCCAGGGTTTACGTGGAGGTTCTCACATTCTATGCCTGAACCAGGAGGCCAGGCTGTATACTCTAACTGCCTTGCATTTTGCCAGTTCAGTGTATTTAAGGACACGAGTGAGCCACAAAAACGTATCGGATTTTAAGGGAGGAGTCACGTCGCATCTCGAACGGGATAGAGCGTTTACTCTGAACAGCTGGCAGCACCATGCAGTGCCGTGCACACAGTGCCTGCAGGTCACCGTGTAAAGAGCAGGTGACAAGCGCGCTGTCATGTGCTGCTGAACGTCCCAGCATGCAGAACCGCGCTCTGGAGTGCTTCTCACCACTGCAGCCAGCAAGCTCTCTGTGTAGAGAAGGTCACAGTGATCGGACCCCGTGCCTGAGGAGTCGTGGCTTGACTCTCTAATTCACCACTTCTGCTCTTTCCACAGCTTCACGCTCCAACAAACTAACAGTCAAACGAAGAGACTTAATCTTGGGGGCTGGACAGACAGTGCCAGCTGCTCTTTGAGAGGACTGAAGTTCCTAGCACCCACGCTGGGAGGCTCACAACCACTAGTGACCTCAGCTCCAGGGGGAGTGGGTGCTTCTGGTCTCTGAGAGCACCTGCACTCACCCACGCACAGACTCATGAATGCACACACACACACACACACACACATAAACATTAGAAGACAAAACCCATTTTGTGAGGGTCAAAGAGCTCCTAAAGATCAAACTTTGATGAAACTATAATACTTGTATGACCCTTGCTTTAAGAACTTGAAGAGTTTATTTCTGGAACTAGGTCCAGGTCATATCCCAGTGGCAGGACATGTTTAGTCTCTATCATATGGTATCCAACACCCGGTACCTCTCCACACCTCACGGAATTATTCCTGTTCATTACCTAGTGTGATTAAATGACTTACATGGAAATACTAGTTGAGAAAACTGTCAGAATATGAAGACAGTAATTAATGTTTCCGTTTCTCCTGCAAGCGTCAGGCTGTTTGCAGAAAGCTGCACACCTACTACACTTAGCAAACAACAGCCGTTCTGTTGTTAACTGCTGATAGCATCTCCATCCACAGAACCCATTCCCAACACCCACTTTCCTCTCAGACTGTAATTTATTCCCCATGGGTAGTGTTTTGGATGTATTTAGTTGAAGGGGAGATTATATTTAATGGCCAGAGATGTGTGAAATGGTGCACAACTGCTCTTGGAAGTTCAGAATGCGAGCTGCATTAAGCTGTAATTAATCCAGTTTTTCTGACATCTGATGTAGTAATGACGATATCGTTGGTGTGGCAGATAGAGATCTCGCTATTACACAAGGACGTGCTCACGGGCTTACAAGGCCTTCCAGTGAGGTCACTGAAACACAGAGCAAGGCCAAGTCATTTGTGCTCAGCATTTTAGTGGACTCTGCATGTCTCTATTCTTTAACGTTTTTCACATCGACCTTTGTGTGTGTATGTACATGTGTGTGCGTGTGCGTGACGTGTAACGCAGCGCTACTTAAGTGCTAAAAAGGTGCTCTACCATTGGGCCATACAGTCCAGTTCTTAAGTCTACTGAAAAAGAAAACAGCATTAGCTAAGAATAAGGAGCAAATTCTGCTCATTATTAAAATCAGCGAAGAGGTTCTCTCAAGAGTCAGGTGTTGAGAATTGAATGGCTTCAATAGTCACCAGGCTCTTTCCTTCTTCCTTGGACTTCCCTTGACTTGTGCCCCCTCAAACTGGAGTTACAGGGACAAGCAGTGTGTGGGTGCTGGGAATAAAACCCACACCTTCTAGAAGAGCAGCCAGTGCTCTGAACCACTAAGCCATCTCTTCAGGGTCCTGTTCTTCTCTTAAAAGGGAAGGGGAGTACAGACATTCCCTGTGCACAGCAGTCAGGCAAATATATTAACTTCATGTAAGAAGTAAACAGAAACTATCTTGGGCAATCAGCCTCCAGGTCATCTTTGATTTCTTGACACTGGTTTGGATTAATTGGCATAAGTAAATGCTAAAACTTAATAGTTTTACCGACATGATGGAAATTTCTTAAATGTGAGCACATCATTTTTTTTAAACTTTGGCAACCAATATGTTATCTTGGCATCACAAATATAAAGCATTATGCAGAAAGAATTTTAGAACATATTCTAAAATAACATATTGAACATGGTATGGTATCCGTATGGTATTTAAAATAATGAACTATTAAAACTATGATACAGAAATACAGAAGGTAAAAAACTTTGGCATCTATATTTACTGAACACTGTAATGCAAATTTTCTTTGGTTTCTTACTTTAACAAGGGGTTCTGGAGCCTAAGGTATGCTGTTTGTAGTACTAAGACATTAGATCAGAAAACACAATTAACACAAGTTTAACAAAGGTTTGAGAAGTTCTCAGTAATAATTTTCACATAGAAACAAGCCTCGGGAATAGACAAGGGATGGTCATGTTCAACAAAGCCTTGTGGCAGGATCAAATGTATATTACTTTCGCATCTTTAATTTTTTTTTTTTTTATCATCTGGACCCTTTCGTCACTACTCGGTGTTTCTTGATGTGTAAAGCCGCTGTGGGCACACTCCACGGTGGAGTTAGCTCCTCTACCTTCCTGGACAGGACGATTGCTTCCAACAGAGCATTTCCATTTGCTAAGTTTCAACAGCAGCTTCGACAGCAGCGGAACTAAAGCCATAAGCACTTCTCTAACCTAGGAAAGGGGGTGAGACCCCAGGCATGGGGGCACATGCCTGCCATCCCAGAGCGTGGCAGGCTCAGGTGGGCAGACCCAGTCCAAGGCTTAGGATGGGCTCTATAGTGAGATCTTGTCTCAGAAAAAATGAAATGGAGAAGGGGAGGAGAGTGGAAAGAGAACAAGAGTAGATGGAATTATTCAGTAAATGAATTTTTAAAATAATTTTTAAAAAAATTTTCTGTGTAAGAGTCTTTTGCCTGCATGCATGTCTGTGACCCACGTGTGCCTGGTGTTCTCTAAGGCCAGAGGAGGATGTAAGATCCCTTGGAACTGCGTTACAACTGATTGTGAGCTGCCCTGGGAATCAAACCCAGGTCCTCTGGATGAACAGCCAGTGTTCTTCACTGCTCACCCATCTCTCCAGCTCCAAATCACAAATTCTGATTGTTAAGGAAACTTATTGGTTCAGAAATTGTTTTTAAAGAATGAATTCATTTGAGCAAGCTTTTCATCTCCGATTGAGACACTGGTCTCCTATTTATGTTTGGATTCTTTCAGTTTCTAATTGAGAAGTTTCTGTTTCTGATTTTAATCAATACCCAAAAGAAAAGTCCAAAGTCGGACGCTATGTTCTGAGTTGTGGTGTGGGAAGTCCTTCTGTGTATATGTTGCTTTTATTGGTTGATGAACAAAGCTGTTTCAGCTAATGGTTTAGAACAATAATTCTCCATATAGATAGGAAGATGCGAGAGAGAGAGAGAGAGAGAGAGAGAGAGAGAGAGAGAGAGAGAGAGAGAGAGAGAGAGAGAAAACGTAGAGTCAAAGAGATGCCATGTAGCTGCCAAAGAAGGATGCTGCTGCCAGAACCTTACCGGTAGACCACAGCCTTGTGGTGGTACACAGATTAATAGAAATGGGTTAATTTAAGTCGTAAGAGCTAGCTAGAAAAACACCTAAGCGATTGGCCAAACAGTGTTGTAATTAACATAGTTTCCATGTGATTATTTGGGTCTGGGTGGCCAGAAAACCAAGGCGCAGTCTCCGTCTACAGAGCTGTTTCTCTGATGCACACTTACAGAGTACAGAGTGCTAATTGGGCACAAATGTAAAGTGTGTAATGATCAAGTCATGGGTTCACAACCCCATCTGCTCAAACGGCATTTCCATGTGCTGGAGACTGGACTCTTCCCAGCTCCTTTGAAATCTGTCACAGGCTGTTGGAGACCACCGTTGTCCCTCATGGCTGTGGCGCCCCACAACTCCACAACTCCAGAGCCATGGCTTCCTGCCGGCGGTGAGCCAACTATTTTCTACTATGTGTTTTAGCTGGAAAAATAAGGTGACTTCTACGATTAAAATAACTTCTTTGGGGTTTGTCTTCTAATTTTCTATAGTGAGATTATGTTTCTATAATAATAGCTTGAATTCACTTTAAAGCTTCAATTTTACCTGTATTAAACAGGATTTCTTTATCTTATTTAAAAGATAACTTCATCTATTTACTTAGAATTAATTTTAAAACTTTTATACAGAAAAATTCTTAGTGTGTAGGGGTGTACCTCCAAATCAGAGCTCATACCTTAAATTTACAAGGCCCCTAAACAACAGTACCACAAATCAGTTTCATTAATAAATTTCAATAATTAGTATAAAGCACTTTGAGCTTTTTAAAATTGTTTTTTAATTAATCCAATCATTGCAACCAGTGCCTTAATGAATTCTAGGCACTCCGGCCTTGCCTAAGCCGTCGTTCTCCTTGGCACACACAGCCATGTACAGCGGTGCTATCACGGGCATGGATGGTATCATTTGGTAGTTTTCCATTCACATCTTTCTCAGTGACTTGTTTAGAGCTTGTGACTCCACTCATTTTATTCAACAATGTATCATTTTACTTCCTCCTATGTTATATACAGACATCCGGGTCCTTGGGGATTTTTTTGTCCATATGGTGAGCTTTAAACATGGAGGAAGACGTCTGGGAACCGACAGTGGTGGGACAGACGGTGGTGAGACGAAGCTGTGCAGACGCTACTGCGAAATGCTCTCCTCGTCTTTAGTCTTTCCCTGAGCACAACAAACCTTTTCAGTCCGGATCGTCAAAATTGGCTGGTGTATGTCCAGGTAAGGGACCAGGAGAGTGAGGTACGGAGTGGCCAGTGAGTTTAGGACACAGAGCTAACGAGAGGCCAGGTTTGGGACCAGTTGTAGCGCTTGGACTTGTAGCACCAAGTGCAAGAGTTAGACTTGGCACAGAATCAACCTGGAGGCAAGCCTTTCTGACTGAGGGCTCGGAGAACATGAGGTGGTCATTGCTCAGGTGCTGGAAGCAGATAAATCAAAAAGGAAATGGTCTTCATTGAGAGCCCTACAGTAATAGTTCCCGTTATCTATGTCTTTACTGAGGTGTGCTCCAGTTGGCAATTTATCTTTTATATAAAAATTCTACTTGGCAAGATATTGGCTAAATATTTTAGTTTTCAATAATTCCAGGAGAAGGAACCCTTGACTTCATTATTCTCAGACTGTTAGCCACGTCCTTTCCAGATGCTCTGTAAACTGCAGGGACATCACGCACTGTGCTTTGTAGGCTAGAGTGTGGTAACCTCAGGATGTGACGCAGGCGACTGAGAACAACGTGGATAGATAGTTCATTATATTCAGACAACATCAGTTACCTACCCTTGGCTGCCAGGTGGCATAAATGCAATATTTTAATTCAGTGAACTAGAATTAGGATATGAAAGAAGTCACATGAAAGTTTATAGTCGATTGTTTATAAGTCGCTCTTTACTAAGGGATTCGGAAACACTACCTGCTACACCTGTTTTTCATGCTGTGACCGTGACCTTCGGTTTAGACACATAATTACTTTATCAAATGCATCCATGACGTTGGATTTCTAGAGTCTGACAGTAAACACGATGGGAAAGATAGAAATTGGCTTTAATCGCCGGCCTAATTAAGGTAATTACATCTCATATTTGTACGTGAAGACTCATTTCACATCTGGGGCCACGTTTTCCGTCATGGATCAAGAGGGCGTTAGGAAGCCGATATCATCTAAGCTTCGCTGGAAAGGAAAATTACGTGATGAAGAAATAAGCCAGCTTAATTATGGGCAAGCATGTCTTTAGAGTAGGAAGCTCCCCAGAGTTGGGGTCAGATTTTGGGCTCTGGGAGCCCGGACAACCTAGGCTGGGTCACCTGTCCTCAGTAGGCCAACCAAACAGGTAAGAATGAAAGTCAGAGGGAGAGAGGAGAGTCACTGAACGCGACCAGATTGGGAACAGTCAGTCTGCAGGGTCCTGAGCGGTGAGCCACACATCCCTAAGCAGTCCCGGTGAGGATGTGGTCCTGCCCATTACGACCAATCATCTGGTTGTTCCAGTCTCTCCTATATGATGGTCTGGAGTCAGGATCGACTATAAGATTTCAGGAGTGTGTGAAATCTCTCCCTGGGAGATGAATTTCTCCTCTGCATGTATATCAGACTTCAGTCTTTTCCTTTTCCTTGCATGAGACCCCAGAGGAAATTCTACGTTTGGGGGACCCATTGTCTCCATAGCCTGGAAGCTTGTCTCTTGCTGCTCAGAAGTTAACAAGTGGCAGAACTAGACCTCAGATGTCTACTCTTTTCCAGGGACTTTCCAAATGACCACGTTTGAAGGAAGATGTTTGGATATATAGCCTTTAAATGACGCTGTGCCACCCGGGTGATGATGCTCCTGCCAAGAGCCACAGACTATCTAACAGCTCCAAGTACCAGGCATGAGAGACCTCACTTCAAACTGTTGGTCAGGGGATTCCAAGTAATTCACAAAACACATAAGGCTATTGCAGCTATATTTGGTTGCTTCCCAGAACAACAATCCTAAGGGCCTTAAAATACACACATATGAGAACAGTAAATGCACTCACTGATTTTAGTGATGTATTTATTTATGTGTGTATAATAATTAAAGAAAAAAGTGAGTGAAGGGTTATGGGAAGGGTTGGAATGAGAGGAAATTCTAGAACTATATATATAATATGAAATTTAAAAATAAATTTAATTAAAAAATTTTAAGCAGTATATTTAAATGATATACTTCTAATCCTATTTCAGATTAGAATTGACTCATTACAATCTGTCCACTAACTACAAACATTATATATACATATCATACATATTATTTAGAAGTTAAAATATTTCAATTTAATTTAAATTAGCATTTAAAATCATGTTATCTTAAGCAAACACTGGAATCAATTCAATAAAAGAGAAAAAAAAAGCAGAGGAATTTGAGAAAAACAATTTTAGCAGTTTTTTAAAGTTTTTTTTAATCATGTGTTGAATTGGGTTCATAAGATAAAATTATTAAATTACCTTGAAATAAAAATTATAAACTATTTTTCATTAATTTCTTTGTATACATACATAACTATAAAAATTACAGTAATAACTTATTCAATAATCACATAAGCCATTTTATATGATTCAGAAAAACGTGTTCTCCCATGGCATGCAAACACAGATGCATACATTTTCTTAGGCACACATTTTCTGCTTTCTACTATGTGTCTGTGACAGGGGCCTCAACAAGTGTTTTTAAATCCATCATACAGTGTGGCTGTGGACATGTTTTCTAAAAAAATTAACGTGGCTTTTGTAGTTCCGGTTTAAGAACTTCAATATTTATTTCAGGTTTATCAAGGCATTAATCACAATGCAGTATACTATATATTGCAGACACATGTGAATTAGGGACGACAATCCAAAGGGTCCTGGTAAATTTCACTTTGGGTTTCCTCTGCCCCGGCCATCCTTCCTCTTCCTTTTGGTGGCTCCAGTCTACCTACGTTTCCAGAGTGGTCTCTTAGTGACAGAGGTTTCCTGGTGCTTGGGGCTCACAATCCAAACACAAAGGGCTTTTCCCTACTGAGTGCCTGCTTTTCCATTCTAATCGAAACAGTGTGTCAGGCTGGCTGGCTTGGACCATTGTATGCAGATCAGGCTTGAACTCACAGAGACCTCATTTGTGCTGGGATTAAAGGCGAGCACCACCTGCCTGGAGAAAAACACTTTCTTCATCCAGTGGAAACATAACAGTTGAGCTGCCATGTTTATGGATGGAGAAATCGAGGCTTAAAGAGAAAGTTGGAAACAGGAAAGGACAGGCTCTGTCTGGCTCCAAGAAGAAAAAGAAGAACGTTCCAGAATTTCCAGGGATACCTGTATCACAGGGAATGTTTCTGTTCCCTCCTCATTATTCCTCCTCCCTTGATTAAAAACGAGGGGGAACACATACGTTGGCTTTGGTAGATAGATCTGTGTTGTCAGGTTAAACCATGGTCGCTGAAGAACAGAAGCTTCTCCACCACAAAGTGAACGAGGCTTCACCTTCTGTGCTGACATAAACAAGATGTACAGAATTTAACTTGTGCAAAGACTGTCCATTTTGAAGGATAGCCTTTCCTGGACAGTGCTCTCATCTCTTTCTGCCTTATTGTCCCATCATGCTCTGCCAGGAGACTTCAGTCTAGTATGTGTGCCCTGGCTAGCTGGCCACGTCTGTGCCAGCTTTGTTCCCACAGCGAATTATCCCTAGCCCAGACACTCCAGCTTACACAACGTCACTGCCCTGGAGGCAGGGCTAGAGGATCAGCTACACTCTTTACTGCTTAGCACTTATGTGGGTGGTGGAGGACAGATGTGCCACCACGTCTGTCTTATTCTTAGCGTTCTGTTCCGTATGGTCTCTGAAGTCTGGGTTTGAGCCTAGCTAGGACCTTGCCTGTGTATTAGGCGAGCACTCTGCCGCTCAGTGCCACCCTCGGCCTGTGATTTGTATTTCAGATTGCATGCTTTTTCTTCAAGGACATAGCTCATGCTTACAATAGGGCTCTCACAACCTGGATCTGCTCCACAAGTAGCAAAGACTGAATCTACTGCTTGAGATTCGGTGTTCACATTCCTAAACAGTTAGAAAAAGAGAGAAGGGCTAGCTGGTTTGGGCTTGGGCTGTTCTCAGGGCCACAGGAGCCTGGATCAGTCCTTGAGGTAGGAAAGCATTAGAGAGGATGTGAATTGGTCCTTAAAGGGAAGGAGCTGTTTCTCTTCCAAACCCGGAAAAGAGCTTCATTGAGAGAGATAGCTGAAAAGAAGATCAAGAGAGCCACCGTGGCCGCAGAGTGGGTGGGGGAAGAGGGGAAGGGAGCCTTCAGAAAAATCCCGGAACAAAGCTAAAACTCTACCTAATTATTACATTTGTCCAGGAAGTAGCAGGTCCCACATAACACGATTTAGTCTGGGATAGCTTGTGTGACAGGGATCATGAAGGAGCCAGAAATGGTAGTGCCATAGATTCGAGGCTGTGAAGGTATGTGCAACTTGGATCCTTGCCTCTCTTGTCTCAGAGAGCTACGGGAGGGCACGGCCTGTTTCTTCAGGGCACTGGGTCTCTCCTCTTGCAATGCACACTGTTTAGAGTCAGATCCATGATCTAACACTATGTTTTTAAGGAGTTACTGATGAGAATAATACATTCTCAAGATGTCCTACAGGGTTATAGGGCAACCTACATGGAGTATAAAAGAGAGACAGAGGGAGAAGAAGACAGAGGAGAGAACAGAGGGGAGGGAGTGAGCGGGGAGAGAGGGGCAGGAGACAGAATGTAAAGTGTATTTCAGCAGCAAAGCAAGGCCCGTGCTGCTAGTGAGGTCTCTGTCACCTACTCCAGACACTTCTGACACTGTACTTCAGACTTCCCCCTTGCTCTGCTTTTCACTGATGACGAGAGAGTCCACTCATTTGCAGCTCTGGGCAGAACAGAGCCAACAGTCTGTTGAGTCACCGTTTCCTCCTGGTGCCTCATGTGGCTTAAAGCCAAGTGGCCCTGGGCTTCAGGTCAGAGCATTCAGACTTCTCTGACTCTTCTAATCCTGTTCAGTGTTTCCACTGTGGACCAACTTTCCCATGTACCGCACATGGCCTGTGTCCACAGTTCAGTCAGGACAGCTGGCTGTGGCCCTGCCACGTAACGTGAGTTCCCAGCTTCCTGACTGCTACCATTTCCAGCCACCAAATCCCGTACACTAAATCCTGGTCCCCCACAGCTCTCTGATTAATTGAGCATAAAAAGACAGTTTTCCTCAATGATGGTTCCTGGATGGCGTGGAGAACCCCTGAGTCAACGCAGGAATGCAAAACTATAGCTGTGGGGAGTCACCACTGCTCTCTACGGAGGAAAATGCGCTGCTCAAGAATACTGCTCTCTCTCTCTCTCTCTCTCTCTCTCTCTCTCCCTGTCTCTCTCTCTTCTCTTCTCTTCTCTTCTCTTCTCTTCTCTTCTCTTCTCTTCTCTTCTCTTCTCTTCTCTTCTCTTCTCTTCTCTTCCTCCCTCCCTTTCTTTTTCTTTCTTCTTTTCAAGAGGACTATGTGGTTGCACCATCACGCTTCCTAAAGAGGTGAATGTCCTTTGCTTGCCTGTTTCTCATCCAGGTCCTGGGAAGATGAGTCCTGCTTGCTGTCTGGAACTTAGGTCCCATGCCTTCCCTGTAGCACAGGGAGACTGGGAGCAGATTACTCTCCAGCCCATGGAGAATAGTCAGGCATGAACCAAAGGGATCAGAATGAGTATAGGACGTGTGAGTCTAAAGTCAGCAGCAGTGTTCTTCACCTCAAGCTCATTGTGGGACTTGGGGAAAAGATACTTAACATCTCTAGCTAATCCATTTTCCTAATGCGCCTAAGGATTTGGGACCCTGCGAATTCCAAGAGTCCTTACACTAATGCAGTTCTGAGTCTGTACCAGTGAGAATTCTGGCTTCGAGTAACAGAATCCTTATGTGAACTTGAGAAAGTAAGTCAAAGGAATTAGTTAGCTCTTATCCTGAGTGCAGGAAGAGCAGGGGTGAAGCCAGCTTTAGGGGCCAGAGTCTGACATTAGGGGTCCTGACTCAGCTGGTGTCTCATACCCCTGCTATACCTACGAGTGGAAAGGACAGGGCCAAGCCTCGCTTTCAGGGTGTCTAGCTCAGGTAGCCTTTCATTGCCTCTCTAAACTAACTGTGGGATCAACAGGGGTGAATTATCTTTAGGGGTGTCTGGCTCAGGCAGCCTCTCTAACCTAACTGTGGGATTGACGGGGTGAATGTATCTTTAGGGGTGTCTGGCTCAGCTGACTTCTCATTATCTCCTTACTCTAACCCTAACAGAGGGAAGGACAGGGTGAAGCTGGCTTTAGGGGTGTCTGGCTCAGGCAGCCTCTCATCATCTCCCTCCTCTGCCTGTTCTTGGAGCTGGAAAGTAGTTCTCAAGAGGGCCAGATATGAGGCAGGAGAGATTGCTCAGCAGTTAAGACACTGTCTGCTGTCCCAGCGGCCCAGCTGTGCTGGCTAATTTTCTGTTAATCTGACACAAGACAGACTCATTTGGAAGGAGGGACCCTCAGTAGAGAATATGGGCCTACCAGACTGGTCTGCAGACAAGTCTGCAGTGCATTGCTTAATTAGAGAGAGTCCGTCAGGCCAAGCCCATTGTGGGTGGTGTCGTCTCTCAGCAGGCAGTCCTGGGGTATATAAGAAATCAGACTGAGCCTGGCATGGTGGCCCACGCGTTAATCCCAGCAGAGGCAGGTGGATCTCTGTGAGTTCCGGGAAAACCAGGACTGTTATACAGAGAAACCCTGTTTTGAAAAATGAGAAACAAACAAACAGAGAAAGCAAAATGGAACAAAGCAGCAGCAGAGCAGCAACAACAACACAAAATCACTAAAGCCAAAGCCAAAACCACACCCCTGCCACCCCCGCCTAAAAGAAAAATCAGGCTGAGCGAGCGCTAGTCAGTCCCGTCTCCAGGTTTCTGCCCTGAGCGACTGCCCTGCCTTCTCTCAGCGAAGGACTTACAAGCTGTAAGGTGAAATAGCCCCTCTCCTTCCTGAGTGTTTTATCACAGCACTAGAAACCCCAACTAAGATACTGGGGTTGATTCCTAACATCCACGTGGTGGCTCATACATGGGTTGTGACTCTCCTTCTGGCCTCCGTGAACCACATGTGCACATTCATACATGCAGACAAAACACCCATACTGTAAAACTAAAGTTAAAAATAATAAAAAGAATGTCAATTTATGTTCAAATACCTCTTCAGTCATGGAGGAAAGGGACTCTGCTTCCCAGAATTAATTTTTAAAGTCCAAGAGAGTGCTTCCTAGACAGGCTTGGCTATTTCTAGAAGAGAGAGAGAGAGAGAGAGAGAGAGAGAGAGAGAGAGAGAGAGAGAGAGAGAGAGAGAGAGACAGAGAGAGACAGAGAGAGAGACAGAGAAAGAGAGAGAGAGACAGAAACAGAGAGAGAGACACAGAGAGAGACAGAGAGACAGAGAGACAGAGAGACAGAGAGACAGAGAGACAGAGAGACAGAGAGCACAAGCTAGCTGCCCAGGAGGTTGGGGAAGTGAGTCCTGAACTCCCGTTCTGCCTGTGTGTGGTGATGGGAGACCCAAACACCATCACGACTGCAGTTATTAAAGAGATTAAAACTGGATTCTCGAGAGAAAAGCAAGGACAAAGAATAGAGCTTTGTAGGGAAGGATGTGACTCTAAAACCGGAGGCCCAGGGAACAGTGTCTGCCAGGCACTGTCCTCACAGGCTCCCAAGCCAGTAGCGACCAGATCGCTACACCACTGTCAGAAGACAAACGTCTTTCCTCTTGAACTTTGTGTGCGTGTATTCCCCACTCCCATACACATGTGTACATATTTATGTATAGAAAAAAACTACTCTTTAATGTTGTATTGGCATTTAGACATTTTTCCTTAGAAAGTTTTATTACTGTAGTAAGGTATATTTTGGTGCCCGTCATAAAAATGTTAACATACTCATGGAGTCCCATGCTCTATGAATATGAACTCTAAGAGAAAAACCAATACTATTTTTTTCCTCCAGATCAAGGAATGGGTAAGTAGCTCACTTCACTCTGCTGCCGAAAGCATGCGGGGTTCCCATCCAGGTGAGTCAGCATGCAGATGTGCCTGTTGGTTCTGTAATCGGAAGCGCGTGCACAGGAACTGGTAAAACTAATTACAATAAATCCTGGCTATAATCTGGATGTCTCGATAATGCCACACTGCTGCTCCGAATTTACTTGTAATACCATTACATAAGAGTTTATTTTCACACTCTTTTGTTAGTCGCTGGCCTCTGCTCCTCTGATAATTACTAGAGATCAGGCAATATGACTGATGTCATATTGTGTGTCAATCAGGACTGCTGACTGCTGAGTGCATATCATATCCTGTTTTCATTTGATGAACGTCTATCCCTATGGATGTAATTAGGGTTCCATACATACTTCCTTAAATCTTCTTTCTGCTAGTAGCCAACAGGTATGATATCCAGTTAATAGAGGATCATGATTTGTTTTTAAAAATAGGAATTATCTATTGCAATAAAGGAAATGCAACTATTTTCAGTTTGGAGAAAAAATTATTTTGATTACTTAATAGCATTCTTTTTCCATGATACTTAAAGGTAAATGTAAGTTTCCCACATTTTAGGGTTCTGATCCACAGCCTTTGATTAATGCCATGCCACACAGGGGATTCTTAGCTTGGTACAAATAAGAATTAAAACCCTGTTATTCGATTTAATTGAGAAAGATATTTTTGGGAAAGCAATTGTTAGGGCTGAAATGTCCTTGTGATGTAAAATGAAGCAGGAACGGCGATAGTGAGGACACAGGAACAGTGCAGGTACACACATTAGGAACATCCGGTCCGATGGGGAAGCCAGGGCAGTGCTGATTCAAGTGAGAACGGGAAGACCCTAGCAGTGAGACTGTGGAAGCGATTCTGGGGGGCACAATGCCTGTGAGCGACTAACAGGGAGGATGGCCTTCCACAGCTGCTACAGAGAGGTGAGGCGTTAGGGCATCATAGGCTGGAGGAGACTGGCCCAGGATGAAGTTAGTGAGAACAAGAGAAATAAGTAGCTCAAATAAAGAGAGATGGGAAGTAGAGCTTGTGGGATTTTTTTGTTCATTTGATGCTGTAGGGAGCTTGGTCGTTCTGGCCACTCAGCAGCTCAGACCCAAAATAACCACACAGAAACTGTATTAATTAAATCATGGCTTGGCCCATTAGCTCAGGTCCACGTCTACTGTTCCTTGACCACGCTCATCCCAGGCCTGTGTTCTCGCAGCCTCCTCCCTGTAAGCTCTGCTCTGACAGGTCTCATCATCTGCTCTTCTGTGGACAGTCCCCTCCCCAGCTCACTCTCCAGCCCATCAGCCCCCTGCTTTGTCCTACAATTTATTGCTGTCTGGATGCACTGCTGGGCCTCTTGCCGGTCTCTGCTCTTTCAACGTGAGCTCGCGGAGTGGGTCGCTTCCAGAAGTACCGACTCCCGTACTGAGTAGTGTCTGGCTTACCAGAGGTTCTCAGTAACTTACGTTCCTAGGACGGATGAATGGACCTGGGGAGGAACATAGCGTTCAGAGAGCTACTGCTCTGGAGGGGGTGGGGGAGAACCAGGGGATGCTCTGGCACACTCTTTTCTTATGATTTGGAAGGCAGAATTCAAAGCATTTACTGTTTAGTAACTCCTATATTAAAATAATTCTGGCTCTGTGTGCTGGTGCATGACTAAACTCCCAGCACCTAGGCAGCTGACACAGGGGGATTGTAAGTCAGGACCTAGCCTGGGCTACACAGCAAGATCCTGTGAAGGATTCTGCTCAGCTCAGTGTGCTGACCACACTGGCAAATTTTCCTTCGGGTTAGAGCCAAAAGTTTAAAAACAATTTCCCAGTAAGTACAGACTAGAGGGGGGGATGGTCCACTGTTCATGGATTTAACAGTAAACAAAGAATAAGCTTCAGGCATAAACAATGTATTTTCTATTTAAAAGCCAATTACGCATTAAAAGTTTACTTTTTTAAAAGTTCTGAAATAGGCAATAAAAAGTCATCATGCATCTTCTTTTAGATGTATCAAAAAGGCAGAAATCAATTGGCATTATATATAAACTAGAAATCAGTCTCAGATATAAAGGTGCGTTGGTTATTGTCAAAAATACATATACAGGACTGGGTAGTGTGTGTATTTGGTTGTTGATAAATATTTATATGTTAATTCAACACTTTTCTTCTACATATTGTGCTTGTGACATTCATAAAATTCCATGTGACCTAGATAACAAGAATCTGCAGCAGGGCTCCCTGCTGGGGCAGAGTTCTGTAGCTGGAATGATCTCACTAATAGGAGAGGAAGAGGACATACCCCCACCACTGACCCTTGTTTCACATTTAAATGACCGCAGCTTGACACTAACATGACAGCTGGCTCAAACAGCTTGAGATTTCAGATTGCCTGAGTACATATAAATATTATGACTGATCGCGTACGCTGTTGGGAGACGTTTGAAGAAAGGTCCTTGGTTTAACAGCTTGCTGCCTTCTCTCTTTTCAGTTGAATGAAAGTACCACAGTTTTTGCTTTATCTTGTGGGTTTAGAGAAGATAGAATAAATAAAAACATGAGGTTGAACTCAGCAGAACCAAGACCGCAGGTTAAACTGGATGCAAACTGCTACCCCAGGCAACACCTGAGGTTCAGATTCCTGCCGTTTGCTGACAGGCGGATTCTGCTCCAGATTAACTTCCGTGATAATATGGCAACAGCAAAGCACAGAAAAACGTATCTCTAAAATGTACTTTGCCTCCTACTTCATTTTCTGAGCAGAGACTGCAGAAGGGAGCGCGCATTTGGGAAAAGGCACACCGGGCCCAGGTCCTTCTTGCACTTGGGACTCAGTCTCCAAGGCAACCTGCCTTCAAGCACAAGCTCTTAAAAGGCTCATTCATTTCTCAGTCTTTTAACTGCATACATTATACACTAGCTCTGTAGTGGTTTTTGGCCCGCTTCTGAAGACAAGAGAAACATGGCATGACCGAGGAAACGATTAGGAGACGAGAGTGGTAAACAAAAGTCAGAAAGCTATGGTCTGTTGCTGGCCGAGATAGGAGAAGTTTATCAGCAGGACAGAGTTTAAGCAGAGGCCTTCCCATGCAGCTGTGAACGTTTCTCAGCTTCAGTTAATGGAGGAGCGGTAGGGAATGCCTGAGGGTGCAGTTCAGTTGGTGGTGTGCTCGCATACATGGGGCCCGCGGAATCTATCATAGCATCATATAAACTGGGCACGGTGGCACTTGCCTGTGATCACAGCGCCAGGGAGCTACAGGCAGTAAGATCAAAAGTGCAAGGTCATCCTTAGGTATGCAAAAAATTCATGGGCTGTCTGGGCTACATGGGACTCTGTCTCAAGACAAAACAAATAGAAAGCAAAACAAGTAGACAAAAAGTAAATGAGAAAAATGGAGGGTGCCTAGGGTCACACAGTCTAGGAATGATTATAAATTTAATGGTGGAGGCTATACAGGAAATAGAATGTAGAGCCATTTTTGAGCAGACAGGAGGGCATGGAAAGAGAAAAGTGTTCATAGCACAAACTGAGGTATATGTTTTAATTCTGTGCTTCTAATATTTTCAAATAGTCATGCATGCACTTGACATAGAGTTCAAACAATACAGCAAAAGATAAAATGAGAATGATGTAAGCTTCCCCCCGGCAGGTCCAGGCTTGTGTCCTCCAGAAGTGGGGACTACTTTCTTATATAACCTTCTAGCAACACTTTGTGCAGACACAAACCTTTAGATACAACTCTTCCTTTGCATATTAGAGGTAGCCTTCATGCAATGCCTTCACTTTTCCCCCAGGACATGTAAATGCTATTGTTCTGTAGCCACCTTTCTTCCCTGAAGAGGTTATGGACTTCAGTCTTGACCTTTCCCCCAGAAGCATTACGTGTGCGTCTGCCAGATCCTTGCTGGTGGGCATTCAGAACAGATAGGTGGTGGGGTGGGGTGGCTGTGTGTACTCCCTAATACCTTCCCTATGTTGTCTGTGGCTTTCTTTTGAGATGAGGTCTTGTGTGATGTATATAGATAAGGTCAGGCTGGCTTTGAACCTCTAGAATCCTTTTGTCTTTGTCTCTGAATAGGGTTGTATGCACTTGGTTTAATGTGTACGCTTTCATTGAGCTTGTAGTTTACACATATATATAGTTTAGATGTTCAACTGAAAAAATGCCTGTTGAAATAAGAAGCGGCGGCGGGGCTGCGTCCCCAACACCCCAGCCACTTGGCTAGCTCACGCCCGAAATAACAACACACAAACTGTATTCATTTAAAGAACTGCTTGGCCCATGAACTC
>NW_026067984.1:3347903-3403855 GCF_014885135.2 Alexandromys fortis | reverse complement strand
ACTGCTTGGCCCATGAACTCCAGCCCTTACAGGCTAATTCTCGCACCTGGACTAGCCCATTTCTAATGATGTGTGTAAGCACCCCAAGGTGCGCTTACCGGGAAGATTCTAGCCTACGTCCATCGTGGGTCTCAGCTTCATGCGTCTGCCTCAGAGCGCAGAGCTATCGCATCTACCCGGGAGAGCTGAGCATGGCATCTCTTCTGGAGCAGAGCAGAGTCTGACCTCACTTCCTCTTCCGCCCAGAATTCTATTCTGTTTCCTCCTCCCATCTATGCTCTAAGCTAAGCCAAGCAGTTTCTTTATTGCTCAGCCAATGAAATCAACAGATTGATATGACACTCCCACATCAAATGCCCTCACATTTAAAAGGCATATTAATTTCTCCCTTGTTTTTGTAATAAAATTCTCTGACAAAAATATCTAAGGGAGAAAAAAAATTGTGGATTATAGTTCCAGAAGGACAGAGTCCATCCTGGCCTGGGGAGCCATGGGAACAGTCTTAAAGTTGTGGTGACAAGAGCAGGAGGTCACCTGGTCTACACTCAGGAGGCATTAGGAAAAGAGCAAGTTGGTCTTATCTGTCTATAAAACCTCAGAAGGTCTATAATCTCTCCAAACAGTGAGACCAAGTCGTCAAACACATGAGCCTGTGGGGGAGATTTCACCTTCAGACCATAACAGAGGCTTAGGATGTGGCCCCATGATTCTCTGCTTGGTAGCATTCTGTGTATTTCTTTGCATTTAGGTTAAAGTCCAGTCCTGGTTTATATGACCCTTCATGGAGGACAGGGCTCTGCCTTTCAGGAACTTCTGCTCTGGTCTTACGTTCCAGGCTGGCCGTTGGTTCCTCTGCCACACCATCTCTTTCACCTTGTACTGAGATGATACAATATTTATTTTCTTCTGGTTTCCAGAAAGGCTTACTTATGTCCACTCTTCCTTGTCTGTTCATTACCACATTACCAGCAACTCCTAGAGAGACAGCTCTAGTGTAGCTTAGGCTCCCCTGTTAGCTGCTTTCACAGAGGAGAAAGGCTTATTTGTCTGCATTTGGCTGGTATCTCACACATTACCACTGCTTATTAGTCAATAAGAAAGAAAGAAGCATTCTGTTGAGATTACAGAGACTTCAGTTCTGATCCGTGACGATCACTGTGGTTCGGTATACACAGGGCACATGCCAACATGCTCAGCCAAATAGATTTCTTATACTTTCCAAGGATGTAGCTGAGGGCCTTCTGCTTCTAGCTTTATGCGACACGGTAGCCTGCCTGCCATCAGTTTTCATGAGGCACTCTCTTGAATCCAGAATTTGGAGTTTGACTTTAAAGTTAATAAAAGTTTATTTTTTTCATTCTTGTTTTTTTTTATTAATTATAAATCTGCTAGAAGGTATATATGAGCAGACAAAAATAGAAGGCTTTTTTTCTCTTTTATATCTCAAGTGAGAGGGTTATATTTTAAAAGGAAGCTAAGCTTTTCTGATTCCATTTCAGGCTTTGAAAGGAAGTAAAGTTCTCTTCAAGAAGAGTACCCATCTGTGCACAGAAAGGACTTCCTATCTGTATAACACACAGAAAAGGACTTTCTATGTATATAACACGCAGAAAGGAATCCGGTAGGTCTTAAAACAGGTGAGAAGGTTCCCCCCTTGAGATAGAATTTCTCCAAACAAACAAACAAACAACCAAACACCCACCAAAACAAAACAAGAACCCTGGGCTGGTGGAGGTCTCCTTTCACAAGCCAGCATTCACCCTCAGGAGGCGGTGGTGCACATAAATCAGATATTTTAATAAGACTGAGTCAAATGAATCTGAATGGAATCCATCAACTTGAAAAATTATTTGTCTTCTCAGGCCTTCGCTTTTTTAGATGTCATAATAATTTGTTCTTATTCTATAAGAATTCTTCACTGTTAAATTCCTTCTGTCTTTACTTACTATTGCCTATTAACCATGGGCCTTGAATTTTAAATATGTTCTCTGAAGAGCTGAGTGGCCTTTTAAGGAAATTAATTTTGTTATTTTCTATCATCCTTATGAGAGTTTACCCAATTATTGTTAAGAAGAAAATTAGTTTCTGTGTTTGGTTTTCTTTAGCCGGAGTTAGAATGCACCCAGTGGTGGCGGCGTGATGATAAGCCCTGTGTGCACCAGCCCTCGGCGTCCTGCAGGCTCTGGAGGGAGGGGCAGGACAGCAGTAGGATCAGTGGTCCAGCCTCCTTCCTGCCTTGCCCATTAGCTCTCCTGGGCGTGAGGTAACTTTGGGGTGTATCTTGAACAGTAAGCTTGCCTGTATCTGAAAGTCCCAGGGGCTTACTCATGTAAGGGGCAGGTGAGCTGAGGGCAAAGTCCCTGGGAGATAAGGAACTTTCCTAGCAAGTCCCACAACAGCACTTAATCACTTTTTTTGCAGCCACCACTTTACAACAGGGAGACTTTGATTCACTGACACGGGTATTGATGTGACGTCACAAAAAGAACTGGAGGAAGCAGCTCCCCTCCTTCAGGATCTTCTCTCCCAGTCCAGCCTCACTGGGCAATTCTTTCTGCTTATGGAGAATGAGCAGGGTTCTTACCATTTATTGGAGTTTTCTACCTACTTCGTGTTCTAGTATGCTGAGATGAGGTAAGATATGCTATGTTTGGGTTTCTGGATCCCAGTATGGGCTGGTCCTCTTTCTTTTCAAGGCAGATAAGGAAGAAGAGGCCTCAAGTCTTCTGTTTATTCTTTCACCTCCTAGGCCCTGAGCAAGGGGCTCCCATCCACTCCTTTCCCGGCAGTGCCGGTGACCAGGTCTCCATGGCCTCCACTGTGTGTAAGACAGTTGTCGCTCCTGTCATCCTCTGACCCGGGTTCTGACCACCACTTCGAGTGTACAGTCACCTCTCCCTTTCTTCATTCCGCTTCTTTGTGTGGGTGTTTTCCTCCTGATGCCCGATGCTCCTCCATCTCTTCGGATGACTCTCCCTCTGTCTTCCTGACTTCATCTCCAGACACACATCTTGGCCACTCCTTTTCTAGCTACAGTTACTCCCTTGATGGCCCCATCTTGTGTTTGACTTTAAAAACCACCAGCATGCCAGATTCCTTTCTCTAGCTCCTATGTCTGTCTTGGACCCCACACTCACATGCCTGCTCTCTCCTTCAGAAGGTTGTCTGACAAATATCTCAAACCTGACCAGACCCCGACTGACTCCACCTTCATCACATTCAACTGGCTCCCCCTCTTTTCAGCAGTAACAGCTCAACTCAAAGCCTTCACATCATCCCTAAGCCTTCTCTTGGTCTTGTAGCTGTGTGTAGTCCATCTGGGATACTATTATTACTGCTCTCTTGTTTCAGCTGCCTTCTCCTGCAGGGGTAGCTGCCACCGTGGCCTTCTGCCTCATCTCCCTGTTCCTACTCCCCCAACCACCATATCTCAGAAGAGTGACTCTAACCATGTAAGCAGCTGATGCCATTCCCTTCTTCAAAATCCTCCACCTACAGCAAATGCGCAAATCCTTCAACTGGCCAGGCAGGCTCTGTCTTCTGGAGGCACTCGGCAGGCTGCCTTCCTGTATGATGCAGTCTCAAGGTTTGCTCTTCTTTTCCTCTGTGCACCTGCTCATGGTGCCCTCACTGAACTGCAGGTGTGGCCTTGGAGGTTACCAAACAAAGGCGCTACTTCATAGTGTCTACTGTTAATTTTCTGGAGGTCAACAAGTGTCAGGCAGCTAAGCTTAAGCTTAAAGCTCAAAGGTAAGCTTACACCTTCCATTTCAAGGGGGAGCTCGAGGGAGATGGCAGAAGGTCTGCCCAGTCTCTGCCAGAACCTGTGCTTAAAAGAATATATATATATATATATATATATATATATATATATATATATATAGCTTTTCTAGAACCCAAACACTGTAGTGTCCCTGCCCTCACAGAAATAAAAAATTTAAAAATTATCCTGTTAAGAAAATGAAAGGGTTCAGAAAATCACTATCGCAGCACTAGGGAACTCGAGACAAGAAGATGGTCGTATGTCATAACTTTCACAGATGAACACTCAGTTTTCATAAGATTTTGTTAATATAACTCTTGTGAACATGGTTGCCATGAACATTCTTGTACATCTTCTGCTCTTCATATACCAAGGTTTATCTAGGGTTATTGATATAGAAATTAAATTAATGAATCACCAGGTATGTGCATCTTTTTTACATTAATTGTGACAACTATTTTCCAGAGTTCTAATATATGTTCATATTTGTAATCACTGAGCAATTGAGAATCTCTCCATATTGTGATACAGATTTTCTCTATTTGGTATAACCTGATTATTCGATCACCATTTGGGGGCAGAGGTTACCCTGGCTTGGTAGCCATGGGAACACATTGAGTAGAAAACAGAGGTAGCCACTTCCTAGTTAAAAAGAGTGAGGAAGTATCGCAGGACCCTCACCTGGGATTCCACCCATCGCTCTTTTCTGCCCTTCCTCAGCAGTCAGTGATCTTGAGAGGTGCTTGAGTAAAGCAATGAGAAATTAACGGAACGTGAGACTCCAGCTTCCGAGAGTCACCATCTATGACGGGCAAAGATGCTGCAGTGATGACCCCATAATAACCCTCTGCCCACACCCTGTAAGCCCAGTAGCCTCACTGGTTTGTCAAGTTGGGTTTCACTGCGATTGTTCCTTTGGTCTCTACGCCCTACCTCGGGTGCAAAGACATAACCCCCTCACAACCCCCTCGGTTAACACACCACTCCAGCAGATTTTATTCTTCGCTGTTTTCATGGCACTGTGGGATGGGTTTTAATCTTTTATCCTCTTATTTGTTGCCCCTCTCGCTGCCTTTGGGAAATCCACATTGCGTCTTTGGTGTTGGGTCACTGTCTTTTTTTGTAGACAAGTTCTCTTAATGCCGTATATTCTGGAAACCAATCCAATTAAGTATGAGTGGTACAAATTAGTCCCTCCATGTTTATGTTTTGTTGGGTTTACTGGTAAGAATGGTTGTTCAGTGTCAAACTTGTCCTGTGATCTGCTCCATATGTCTTCTCACATAAATCTTTACCTATTTGCCAGTCATTTTTCTCCTTTGTTTTCTTATGAAAGTTTTTTTCTCATATATTTAAGACCTTAGTCTAACCTGAAGCTCCGAATTGTATCCCCATAACTGCTTACATAGTGGAGTAGTTTTTTTCTTCATTATCTAGCAATATAATCCTAGAGCAAGAGTTTGGATAACATTCCGTCAACCCCATTCTTTTTTCATTTTATACTTACTTATTCATGCTGCATGCATGCTGTTGAGGGGCTGCTGGTGTGTGTTCTTGTGCCGTGGTACACACATGAAAATGTCAACAACAGCTTGTGGAAATTAATCCTCTCCTTCTACCATGAAGATTCTCGAGACCAAACTAAGGCCGTGAGGCTTAATGGCAAGCCCCTGACCTGCTGAGTCGCCTCACCAGCCCCAGCCTGCATCCTTAGAGAAAATTCAAGTTGAGCACTATGCACATTGTGAAATTTAATTTGTGATTTTTAAAAATGTATTCATAAGGAAAGAGTATTTATTATTTCCCCTGATTTAGGTCTCCAGGTTATTTCAGGTCAACAAAATCTGCTAATGCCTTATTTTTTAAGAACACTTTGCCCGTATTAGTACATCTGTATTAATGTGTGCTTATATGGCCATTAAACTGTACACCTGGCATTATGAATTCATTCTACTATATACAAATACACTTCCATAAAGTATTGTGTATTTTAAGAGCTTAATGAGAAACCAATAATATACAGACTCTTGCAGCTTCCATCATCAATATTAGTTAGTAAGGGAGTTGGACAGGCAAAATAAAACCAAAGAAAAATAATTCTTTCATTTTAGAATGTAAATAAAAGCCTTCATGAATTCTTTGGTGTAAGTCTGTGTTGGTAATCTAAATTTTGATTTTATTTTCTCTTTTAAAAATTGTGCTTATAAGAAACTTGAGACCTTTCCTGCTGAGATCAGGAACAAGGTAAGGAGGTCTCTTGTTACCATGCATTCTCTATATCACACTGAAAATTCTAGGTGATATAATATGACAAGAAAGGGAAATGAAAATATAGGGAAGCAATAAGGAAAACTATAATCAATACAAGTAACAGAACTGTCTGTGTGAAAAACCTGTCGAACCAACAAATAAAAACATGTATTTCACTCAATAAATGATAACAAAGTCTCAGTGCAAAAAGTTAATATACAAATATATGGGGGGAGGTCAGCCCAGAAGGAGAGGGAGAGGAGGGTAAAGTAACAGGAAGAATGTCTGGAAAAGCCATAAGAATCATCTTATTTATTTAATTGAAGTGACATACAATACACACACACACAGTTTATGTAAATGAAGTTAGTTCACTTGGGCTGACAATGCTCCCCACAAGAGCCATTAGACTATCTAACAAAAACCCCACTACCAAATACGAGAAACACTCTTCTGAGTTGTTGGTCAGGGGAATCCAAGACCATGTAAACAATGTAGGCTATTGCTATTGCCCTGGGTTGCTTCTCTGAGCCTAAAAGCAAGTCCCTATTGCTGAAGACACCATGTACTTTGGACACAAGTCCCAGAGCACCTGAGCTGAATCTGACATTAAAGCCTCCTCCCTCAGGACTAACTTTCAAAGTACAGGAAGTTGCTATGCCAGCTTCCAAGGGAGGGAAGCAACCAGTTCTTTTAACCCAGCTGTGATGCCCAGGAACCACAAGGACGGCAAGCCTGGCATGATAACCCTAAGGGTAAGGTAGTGGCATGTATATCTCGGTAGTAGCCAATAGCTCTCTAATTGTAAGGCCAGCTCAACAGCAAGGAATCATGCCTGGCAATGTGAACCCAGCCAGCACCCAGGGCTCGTGAGCTCAGAGGAGAAGCTACAACTGCCATGTTACTAAGCCAGCTAATTCCTAACTGTATTCTAAATTTCTATCTTAATGCCTACAGGTAAGTCTATCTCGTACCTCTCAACAAAGAAATGTCTCTCTGCAACAGATGGAGACCATTACAGAAAACACAACTGGTTAAAACGCATTGACAACTGATCATCAGGTGCCCTGTCCCAGCTGGTACAGCTACTCCTGCACCTCAGGCTCTGGGAACATAGCAGAAGATTATGAGTATCAGAGGACCAGGGAATCTGCTGTGACGTATTATCTCCTGGAAATGACAAAGACGCTACACCCCTGTCAGCTCAACAATACGGCTGTTTAAACAAGGCTGAAGAAGTACAAGACCAAAGACAGCTAACAGAAGGGAGAGATCTCACAGGGCTCCACCCGTAGTGCTGACAGAAAGGGAACTAGTTTTCCCCGGGGAAGAACAATCTAACTGGCTACTCGTACCAAGTTATCAGCGCTGAAATCATAGACGTACAAGTAACACTGAACAGAAGAAGCAGCTTGCATTTGCACACACACCACACGAGAGACCATGATTTTGAGAGATAGCAAGATGGGGTATATGGGAAGGATTGTAGAGCGGAAAAGGAAGGAGAAAAATAATGTAGTTATATTTTATTTTAAAATTTTAAATAATTATAAACAAAAGAAAAATTCCTTGAAATCTTTGAAATATTTAAAATTGACTTAACCTAGAGGATTTAAAAGTATTTACAGTGCAAATAGCTATTATAATAATACAAAATTATTAAAATTCAATAAAAGAAACTAAACAATTTTGAAATGGTCCAATTTGTGCTGCTCAGGAAGTCATGGGGTTGGGGCCAGCAACTGAAGTGCGGGCAACCTATGGGGGGCACATGCTTAAAGAAAACCGACTTGCTCTCAGAGCTCATCAACCATCAGTGAGGCAAAGGGCCTTTCTCTCAGCCTGATGTGAAGAATGGTGGGTGCCACCTTCTCCCAGAGGCCCTAGGGCAGCCAGAAACAAGGAAGTGAATGATAAGCTTATTTGTAGCTGCTGTAAGTCTGTACCTGGATGGTTTTGAGAGCTAGTCTCTTATCAGATATGCTAATGCCTCTGCTTCCCTGTTCCCTCCAACACCTGGGAAGTACAAGCCACCAGTGAGCTGTGCTGACTCAGTTCCTGCCTCCAGTATCCACCGTGGCTGCTTCCATCTGCGCCAGATCACTTTTGTAAAATGGATGAAGTCTCTCATGCAGAGAAATCTGTTGGTCCAGAACATGTAAGTCCCCTGTATAGTAAAGCAATGATGGCTCAGCTTAGGGCTGAGAACACAGCTCAGTGGCAGAGCACTTGGTTAGCTTGGGTGAAGCCCTAGGTCCTCCTATTCCCAGTTCTGTGAGAAAGAGGCAACATCAATGGCACGGTTTAAACCACTGTCTTGATATCGTAGGGAGGAAAGGGCCTTAGTTCTGAGCAGGTTAGACAGAATGGAAAGGATGCGAGGGCACCATATATACATTGTGGATATAGATATGGATTAGCTTTAAGATGAAATAGCTGTGACAGTGCTCTACCCAGCCAGCACTTATGACCTGTCTACTCCACATGCTCCTGGCCTTCACAGAACTAAGAACTAGGCGTGCATCAGACCAGAAGTGCATTGCAAGGGTCATTTTAATCTGCTCCTTCACTGAGAGGGTAAATGATACAGGAAAAGTCAGGGTCTCATCCTCAAATACCCATATAAACTATGCACTCACACGATCACGTTAAAAGGCCTGCTATTGCAGGTTGCCTGCTACTGAGTGATTTGGCTGTGCCTTGGGGCGTGAGCCAGATTCACCACACCCTGATAAACAGAAGGAGCTGACGACGCTCATTGTACAGATGGCTCCATTGTGCAGCCCAGCCTTTGGGAAGAGGTGTTCCTCAGAGCTGACTGAATTCTCAGAGGACTGGGGAGAGCGTGCTGGAAATGCTTTTCTAGGGAGATGACTGCTGAGGCGGCCCTCAGTCACCAATTCTAAGAGACAAAGAGCCTTTGATTGCAGGCTGGCCCTGGGGACATACTTGTTAGCTCGACTTCACTTGCCCCTACGACTAGAGTTCACCTGCCTGTGACTGACAGATACCTGACTACTGCCCCTCCATCAGCAAGCAGAGACAGGACCTCCTCAGAGGGCGTGCCCAGGAGTACAGAAGTGGGAGCAGGTCAGGCTTTTCTCACACTAAGGGGAATGACAAAGCAGCACCCCCATTAGTGTGTATCTATTAGTGCATGCTATGTGGGAGTAGACGCATGGGGGCCAGAGGTCAGTCTCAGACAACACTCGTGCTGAATATTTTCTAGATTGGGTTCCTCACTAAGCCAGGAACGCACTGAATAGCCTAGGCCAGCTAGCCCCATGAATCCATCTGTCCCCACCTCCCCAGAAGGCATCACACACACGTAACACTGTAATAAGTCCAGCTTTTTAGAGAGATGTTGGTCCTGCGGTTAGAACCAATGTCCTGTGCCTGCAAGCAAGCGTTTCACACACACACACACACACACACACACACACACACAAAGCTGTATTCATGAAGAAAGACCTGGAAAGCTTCAAAAACAGAACTTTCAAGAACTTTGAAGAAACAGAACTCATCAGCTAGTGCTGGAATTCTAAGTTCAGATTTCCCCTCGAAACCTTCTATTTCTATATCCCAGATTAAAACAAAACAAAAACATTTCTTTGGTTGACATCCACATAATAGAGAACATGTGGAATCCTTAGAAAATGGGTGTGCTTGTTTTGATGGGGTGCATGTGTTTTGCCTGCACACATGCAAGGCGCTGGATGTGCAGCCGCTGCCTGCGGAGGCCAGAGAAGGCACTGGATTCCTGGGACTGGTTTTACAGATGAGCCTACGGTGCCACGTGAGTGCTGGGACCCTGACCCGAATCCTCCACTAGAACAGAAAGCGCTTTTCACCACTCAGCCATCTCTCCAGAGTCTGAATCTTTTCAAAAAATTTAAAAAAAGGGACCACGTTTATACTGGAGACGTGGGGCTTAGCACATTCACCAGGATACATGATGATTGACGACATGCTCACCTTGCTGACTTCCTTCCAGGTACAACAACGAGTGGCGGCGAATGAGCACACTACTTGGGCAGGAAGACCTGATGTGGGGGCTGGGCATGATAAAGCCTGGGTGTGGCATGCATGAGTGAGCTGGGGCTCAGGACATTCTTCAGTGACTAAAGTGATATTCACGGAGAAAACTGATGAGCCTATAGTTCTGCTTGGCCAAGGAAAAAATAAAGGTTGTTATTGCATAAATCGAGGATAGGATTAGCACAGTGGGATTCTAAGGTTTTAGCATGAATTAATAGGTGTGTTCTTATCTAAACCGGAAAGACATAACCCTCCAGTGAAGAGCAGAAGGGTACACGAAAGTAAATCCCTGTGGAGAAACACTCACAAATGGCATGTTTTCATTAAAAAAAAAAAAAAAAAAAAAAAAAAAAAAAACAAAGCACTTTGGAAATCTGTCAGTTCTGCAAAGCCAGCTTCAGGAGCCCCAGTCAATCAGCTCTACTCTAGGCTGTTACAGTCTTCTGGGGTCAGATCTGCTCCAGCATTTCCTAGTTCCTCATTTCTGGGTTGTGCTTGTTACTGAGAATGCCTTTAATATGATGAAGGGGTCCAGCAGTCTGAGCACAGCAAACACAGGCCGGACCATGACAAACTCTGCAGACAAGCTTTGCCCTTTTCCCCTCCCTTGCTAGCTTGCCGCTGTTCTGTCTTTGCAGTATCCCCCAGAAGCACCCTCCCTTGCTAGCTTGCCGCTGTTTCTATCTTTGCAGTCCTCCCTGATCCTTCTTGCCCCTTCTGGGTAATAAATCTTCTTTGTTCTGAGAATTTGGTGTTTTGGTGTGTCCTGTACTGAATTGTAGGCATCTCTCCCCTTCCAGTGATGGTTGTCTGTTGGCATTACTTGGGGAAAGAGGGTGGTATCGTTTCCTCTGGGGACCTCTATCTTCTTAATTACAAACACTTTCCTCACTGATGTGAAGGAGTTGGTCTCTGCTGTAATCTCTTAAACACCCACAGTGCCAATGTTCCCATTGTTTTCTTTCTTTAGTTTCTCTTGTGATTGATTTGAATTTTCCTTCCAATGTTATTACTTTTTTACCTCTTTATTGCACAGATGTGTCTGTCAATGACTCATTTCTGAAAACATCACGTGAGTTTATCATTAAGATTCACGTACACAACACAGCTCTCTCTACCCCTCTCTGTGTCTCTCCTCCTCCACTCTCTCTGTATGTATGGAGTGAATACTGGCTATGCAACACACTCAGTTAATATGCCACGGTTAACTAGAAGGGGAGTCTGTGTGCTTGGAAGACTGGTGTTGTTCAGATGATTGTAGGAACTGAAATTTATGCTCTTCTGATCTGTGCAAAGGGAAGGCTGACTGTGCAGACGAGACACAGGAGACTGAGGAAGCTGGTCACACTGCATAGAATCAGCTGAGTTCTATGGACATATTTCAAGTCATTACGTTTGGGGACAAGCACCCATGTGTTATGGTCTAATTTAGTTTGCATATGCTTATGATATTTACTCAGGGACTGTTCATAATTCACGGTTGTCTTAGTTACCTTTCTTTCACTTGAAGGAAAAAAGGCTTATTTTGGCTCACAGATTGGCTGCACTGCTTCTGAACCTGTGGAAAGGCTGCACACCATGGGGGAAGGCGCATGTGTTAGTCAATAAAGAAGGGAGGATATAAGGAGATATGGATTCCAAATGCCCTTCATGGCATGCTCCTGATGATGAAACTTGCTCTCTAGTGCCACATCTGAGAACAGCAAAGATTGGCAACCAAGCCTTTAAAATATGAGGCTTCAGGGGTGGCTATGTCCAAAACCTGGTGAGTTCATATGATGTAATATGAACCCTAGGAGAAGAAAAGCCAAAATTTTAAACATCCTTGGGTCAGAAAGTCCATGTTTATATCTTATGGGATTAATATTCATGTACTCTATGAACTGACTCTTTGCCAAGGGTCTTGTTCTTCTTTTTCTCAGTACACGATTTGTTACCATGGTCCTTCTGTTTCTTATTCACACACATGCACCTGATTTATGCTGTGCGGGAAACCTTTTTCTCCTTTTTTCCCTCCGCCAGATCTTTTTCTTTCTCTCTGGAATAACCTCTTTGGAACTTTCTCCTTTTCAGCTTTGGAGAATGCCATTCACTAGCTCTTCACTGGAATCTCAAGAGTAAACAGGCTCTTTAATCAACGCTCCAGAGCCGACGATAAAAGCCACTGTTTCACTAAAAGTAACAAAGATGAGAGAAGCCCTGATGTCACTGTCTAGTGATCTACAGACCGAAATGAATCAAGGTGCCAGTACCTGGATCTTCACAAACAATGTCTTCATTTCATCTCCTCCTGGCAAGCCCTTTGGATTATGGCTGCAGGCAGTGCATGTACTTCTGTTTCCCTAGTAGCTGCTGCCAGGTTACGTGGCCTCAGCTCACCTGATTAGTCAATCCTTCATTACTGAGCATAAAGGAGAAGGGTTTGCATTCTGGAAAACCTAAGCTACTTCAGTGTGAGTGATGGTTTGCTTTTCAAGGCACTGGTTATGTGACAAGAGGCCCCCTGCCAGTGAAGCCACACACTCTTTAATCTTCAGCCCATGCTGCTGTTTACTCAAAACAAAATAAAACCCAAAAGCACAACTCTAGGCCCCACTACTTCTAGAAACCAGTTTGCACTGGCCTTTTACCAATAATCCTTTTTATCAATAATCCTTTTTTATTTGCCTTGCTATTTGCTTCAGTATGTCAACTTTGACTCCATGAGAACTAACATGCTTGGAAGTTAATGTCTTACAACTCTTCATTTGATTTTCTGTTGGTCTGCATCTCGTAGTTGCAGGTTATAGCTGCAGTGACACGATGCCCACCAGAGAAGACGGCTCAGACGTGGGTTTAAACACATGCAATGCTTTTATTAGATGGCCAATGTGTGCACACTGGGTGTTTGGGATCCAGTTTAGCTCTGAGCCTTTCTCAGGATGAGCTTTTAAGCACAAAAACCATGTCCTGGGTTGACACACTTCAGTGAATAAGAATGGCTAGCCAGAAGCAGAACTACAGAAGCCAAAAAGAAAGGTTAGTACATCTAGAGACTTCCCCATAACTATGGACTCTGATGGACAGGCCCTTTGTTTTAGTTTGGCAGACGGTGCTAAGCGCTGAGCTTTAGGGCCTGGATGGTAATTCTCCCAGAGTCGGCTGTGCTGCGGCCCCTACTGAGGCTGCAACAATGTGTGATCAGTTTCCACAGTCAGAGGAATGAGAGCTGATGGGATGGCTCATCAGGTAAAGGCATATGTCTCAAAATCTAACGACTAGAACACACATGATCTTCAATTTGACCAGCTGCTTCAAGCTTCTGCCCCTGTAACTTCCCTGTCATGACTCACTGCTCCCTGGACTACGAGACAAAACCATCCCTTCCTGAGATTGTGCTCATAAAGATATTTTATCATGACAGCGTGCAGAAATTATTCCTATTCTAGGTCTTTTACCCCTTTTCTGCCTCCTGGGAGATATTTTGTTATATCATTATTATTTAACTTCATTTCCTGATAGTGAGTTACCCGACACAATTCACTTAGATCAGATGACAGAGAATTAGTCGTGTTGATTTACAATCCGGCATCAGCACTTGGGCCACCAGAAGCTCTGCATGATCTAGCAGGTACCACTTTCACACACAATCTTTCCCGAAGGCTCTGACTTTGGAGTAAGGATCTACTTATAAACACATCTCAAGATTTATAACAACTCACCTGTGTTTTCTGCTTGGATAATAACAGTGATGAAAATGTGCAGGACTTCTGGGGATCTCATCCAGAAATCAAGGCCCCATGTGCATCCTACAGGCCATTTTGCAGGAAGCCAGACACTTACTTGCAAGTACGCTATAGGAAGCTACTGGAGCTGAGGTGCACGACTGCTCTCTGATGAGCAAGAGACAGAGCAGGCACCATGTCTGGGAGCTCTAGGAGAGACTATGAGGAAGGCAGGTAGGTAGCCAAACCAGACAGATGACTACCTATGTTTTAAGTGAAAGGAATGTCTGAAATAGCCTGAAATTGCATAGCTGAAGATTATTGACAAAGCTTAATCCATGATTGTGAGCCAATACAGGGGTAAAAAAGATCAAAGTTCCTGGCAAGCTGCACCCCGCGCCCCCGTCTGCGCTCTATGCGCTACAATACAGTTCGCGAGCTTCGGGCAAGGGGCTGGAGGTTGAGAAAACACAAACACAGAGACAGACAGACACATGGACATCTAGTCACTGGTACAAAGCCCTTTATTCAATAGCACCGTGGAGGCTTATATACCCAACAGTCAAATGGGCCAACAGGTGAAAACCTTATCCTCTGATCCTCAAGGCAAAGCACAGCTTTTAGTAACTCAAATCAGAAGGCTCTAGCAGGGAAGAGCAGCTGAAGGCCAGGACGCCAAATGGTCCCAACACTGGCAGGTTGAAGTTTACTGGCTGTGTCAGCAAAGCTGGATCCCAGAGAGCTACGGTAATTTATCAGATGAGCTGGTTATCAAGGAGTACTGAGGCATGCTTACTGCATCAGACAGTCTGATAAGCAGGACCTGAGGTCTACCTCTCAGGTATTAGCAGGTAGGTACTAATGCACAGGTTATTTCGATAAGAGGCTGTGTTTGGTAGTTCTATGTCTTCTGTGTTCCTCAACAGTGATGTTCCTACATCAGCATTTCAGAGCTGTGTTTGTGGACAGTCAGCGGGTGTAGGTTCAAACTCTGAGGCCCCATTTCTCTTTTTCTTAGATGGAAGCGGTCTTCTTGGAGACCTCAATAGAAACTCTCTAAAAGGTCAGGGGTTCTTATTCCCTTTTGTCCTCCTTTCCTGGCCCTGCCTCAACTACCACCATCTTGGGCAAAGAGCCAGGCTTATAAAGCCAGTTGGGGTGCAGGAAAACGTTGTCTACTTTTAAAAACCCCAGAATCAGCTCCGCATTTGTAGAACTGTATTTAAAATGCAATCCTGACTTTGGAAATGCTCACATGGAGAGTGGACGCACAGAGGTAGACTGGGAACCATGCATTCACGACCCAGGGGAGGTAGCGACGAATATTCCCATCTCCAAATTTTTTATCAAAGCTTTTATGATGATTAAAATCTGATCTTAGGTTCCTAAAAGTTCCTCAGGTAAGTAAGACAGCATAGCAACTTGATTTTCCTTTTGTTAGGTCATAAGATGTCAGCTGAGTGACTCTCAACCCAAGTATCTGGAAATGAGACAGGGGTTTTGCTATTACAATCCCTGGGAACCAACACTAGTATTGAGTGGGCAGGCCAGTGAGGTTGCTTTTTCACCATACACAGCATAAAAAGCCCGAACAACTAAAGTTACCCTGGCCAATGGGGAGATGGCTCACACTTGCTGTGTGAGCATGTGGAACTTAGTTTGGATCCTCAGCATCCGTATAAAAAGCACAATGTGGCCATGTGTACTTACACCCCAGGGCTAGGGAGGGAGGTGGAGACAGAGACCAGTCTAGCTCCAGAGTTAGAGAAAGACCCTGTCTAAGAGCATAAAGCAGAGAGCAATAAAGATTACCAACATCCTCCTTGCCCTGGACATCACATGTACACACACACACACGCAGCATGCGTACACACACTAGAATGATTGGCATGACTGAGGTGAGCTCTCATTGGTTCCAACCTTTGTTACTCTTCTCAAGCCTACTCAAGTTCATTGCCCATCTGCTTCCCTCAGACTCTTCATAGTAATCAACACAAATTTTAATCTCCCTCTCTTTCCATGATGGTTCTTCATCTACGCTCACACCATTCTCCTTCCTCTCTCTAAAAAAACAAATAACTCTTTCCAAAAGAGAACCACTGCTCCACTTCCATGAGTCTTTGGTCTCATCCCATGCCATCCCATCCTGTGCACTGCTGTGCCATCCTGCCTCATCTCATCCCGTGCCATGTGGTACAGTATGGAGCTGGAACATCCTCCAAGGGACCATGTATTAAGGCTTGGTTGCCAGACCCTGTGATACTGTGAAACCATAGGTGGCTGGGGACAGGATTTGGGGAGGAAGTTGGGGAAGTCAGCCATAGATGTGCCCTTGAAGGGGATACATGGACCCTGGGGCTCCCTTCTCCTCTGCCCTGTGCAGCTCTGCTGCCCCAGCATAGGTGCAAAGCAATGGGGCCAGGCCACTATGGGCAGAAACACCAGAAAGAGCAAGAAGAGGAACTCCCCCGTCCTTTATCTCAGACATATCATCTGTGCAGTCCAAGTGAATACACCATACCCTGCCATCTCACCCATTCCACTGCACAGAGACTGTTCTCCCAGGACTTGACCATTACTTCAGTTTTCCCAGGGTCTCCTAAAGATGCCAGTTCCCCCAGACCACAGGAACAGTCTAGAGAACACAATGCCCACATTCCCAAGAGGTGGGGTGGATGGCTTTTGACCATTTTACATGGTTAAATGGTTTACATGATGGGTTACAGATGTTTGTCAATAGATGTTTTGGTCATGGTCAAGAAGAAAGCTAAACAAAGGAGATTAGATTCAAGGACCTCTTTCTAAAGGGAAAATGGAGATGTAGTATAGGAATGATGGGATAAAAGGGTGGATTGTTGAGTCTACTTTTTTTTATTTTTTCCCTTTTATTATTTTTATTTTTTTTTATTGAAAGAAAGAAAAAAAATTTCTGCCTCCTCCCAGCCCTTGAGTCTACTTTTGAATACCACTAGTCTCAAGTGTTTTACATTAGTATAGACTTTTGTATACTGATACAAATTTAAGGTCATTTGTATGATGTTTTATATATGTATATATGTTTATACTCTTGTTTACTAAGGTAGTATTATATCCTCTTGAGATCTTTGATGGGGTTGAAGACTAGATAGTCATAGGTTTTCATAGTTATGGTAGAAGGTAAATTAGGTAGAGAGGTTTGGACTTATCAAGATAGAACAAATAATGGAGTATTTTCTCCAAATATGCCAAATACAAATGAATTGGTCATTGTAAATATAATTCTTATCTGATAATTGTTCTTCTTGTTTATAGTTTTATTATGTTAGAGCTAAAACTTTTCCTTTTATTTAGATAAAAGGGAAAATGTTGTGGGATAATATTTGTGAAGATTTATCACTTGGATTGGCTTAATAATTTGCAGAACAGCCAATTGCTAGGCACAATTTTTTAGGGCAGAGAGGACCCTGGAAATAAGAAGGGTGGAGAAATGGAAAAGTCGCCAGCGAGAGATGGAGGAAGCAGGAAAGCAGCTTGGGCAGCACAGAGTAAAGGTAATAAAGCCACGAGGTAGAAAGTAAACTAATAGAAATGGGTTAACTTAAGTTATAAGAGCTAGTAAGAAATAAGTCTAAGGTATCGGCCAAGCTTTCATAATTAATAAGAAGTCTCCAAGTCATGATTTGGGAGCTGGCAAGAGGGACAGAAAATCTGCCTACATGCAAAAGTGGAAATAGAATCAGTGTAGAAAACCCAACCTGATGGAAACGAAAATGAAAACTTTAGAAACTCTGGCTTCTCAGAGGTGAGCCTCACCAACAGAATACAAGAGACGGAGAGAGACTCTCAGGTGTGGAAACAAGATAGAAGCAATGGGTATCTCAGTCAAAGGAAATGTTGGATCTAAACAAACAAAAAAAAACTTTTTTTTTTTTGGTATTTGAAAATACCAAATTTAAGAATAATAGGAATAACGGAAGAAGAAAAAATTCAGGCACATAAAATATTTTCAATCTATTATAGGAGAAAATTTCCCTAACTTGAAGAAGGAGGTGCCTATTAAGGCACAACAAGCATACAGAATACCCAGGAGACTGCACCAGGAAAGAAATTCACCGTAGCACACACCAGAACACCAAACATACAGAACAAAGAAAGAATATTAAAATATTAAAATATTCTCCCAGGGGAAAAGACCAAGTAGCATAATAAAGCGGACTAACGAGAATAACATCTGACTTTTCAATGGAGACTCTAAAAGCCAGAAAGGCCTGGACAGATGTTCTACAGACTGAAAGAGACCACAGGCGCCAGCCTTGGCAGTTACTACACCTAGAAAAATGGTCAAGCACAAGAGATGGAGAAGAAAGACATTCAGTAATTAAACAAAATTTAATCAGTATGTATCTATAAATACAATCCTACAGAAAGAACTAGAAGGAAAATATCTACCTGAAGATGCTAACCACACCCAAGAAAACATAGACCAGCAAATCTTAAGAAGAGGGCAAACCCGACACAACTCTCAGAATCACCAATCACTGCTCACTGACAATGCTCATTGACAATGATCCCAATCCCCCACCCCAAAAGACACAAACTTACAAATTAGATTAAAAAAAAATCCAAAAGACATACCTGAGCATCAAGGATAGACGTTACCTGAATAAAATGAATAGAGAAAGATAGTCCAAGCAAATGGACCCAAGAAATAAGTCAGTATAGTCATTTTAGTATCTGACAAGATAAACTCAAACCAAAGCTAATCATGAGATGGGGAAGGATACTACACACCCATCAAAGGCCATACCACCAGGAGGACACTGCAATTCTCAACATTTATGCACCAAAGACAAGGGCACCCAAGTTTATAAAAGAAAGATGACTACAGCTTAGATCACTTATTGGCCCTCACACACTGATAGTGGGTGATTTCAACACCCCATTTTTATCAATAGTCTGATCATTCAGACAAAATCTAAACAGAGAAATTATGGAGCTAAACGGTTTCATAAATCAAACATACCTATTTACAGAACATCATAAATCAAATGCTCCTATTTAAAAAATAGTTATTTACAGAACATTTCACCCACAGACAAAAGAATACACCTTCTCAACATCTCATAGAACTTCCTCCAAAACTGATCGTATACTTGAACACAAAGTACCAACAGATACAAGATAACTGAAATAATATATTGCATCCTATATGATCAGTACAAATTAAAGCTAGATATCAACAACAATAAAATCAACACAAAGCTTACAAATTGATGGAAACTGAACAACTCCCATCTGAATGAAAACAATGGGTCAAGATAGAAATTAAAAATGTTTTAGAATTGAATATAAAAATACCATGTAGCCAAACTTATATGCCACAATGAAGGTGGTTCTAAAAGGCAAGTTCATAGCACTAAGAATCTACATAAAAATTGGAGAAATTTCATATTGGCAACTTAATAGCACAATGAAAGCTCTAGAGTAAAAAAGAAATAATATCCAAAAGAAGAATATGGCAATAAATAATGAAACTCAGAGTTGAAATCAATAAAACAGAAACAAAAGAAAAATATTGCAAAGAATCAATAGAACAAAGATTTTGTTCTTTGAGAAAATCAGTAAGAATAACAAACTCTTAGCCAATTAACTAAAAGGTGAAAGATGATCCAAATTAACAATGCCCCGTACCCTTCAGTAGATGGCCAACACAAAACCAACAGTGACATTTCTGGAGGTACTACCGAGTCTCACGGTGCTTGGTCAGGACATTTTGTTTTTTAACCTTATAGGTCTTTTGAATAAACATTGTATGTTTTCTGGTTTTATGGGATTCTTGTATGTGTCAATGTGCATGTGTCTACATTTCTATGTCTTTCTTATGTTTTTTTTATTTAGCTTCTTTTCCTCTGTTTTTTCCCTATTCTAATTTATTTTTGTTTTATCTTATTTTATCTATTGTTATTCTTGGATGCCTATTTGTTTCCTAGGAGAGACACAAGGGTATGGGTACGGGTAGCAGGGTAGTTGAGGGGGAATGTGGAAGAGTTGGGGAGAGGAAACTGAAATCAGAATATATTGTATAAAATACTTTTCAATAATAGAAAAATTGTGTCTATTTATTTTTATATTTATATCTAATGCTCCTACCTGAGGCTGACTATGGATTTTCTTGAAGTCCTTTTAGTTGTATATTATAATTTACTTTTTGGCCTCTTAAAATGATTCATGAATTAGCTGCTGAATATAATATATAAGCTTTGGAGATACATAAAAACTACTTTAAATTATAATTATTTTTATTATCTTATTAAGGAGCATAATAGCTACATTAGAATGGTTTTATATAATTAAAAATTGTTTAAAATTTTGCTGAGTGTGGTGGCACATGCCTTTAATGCCAGCATTTGAGAGTCAGAAGCAGGCGGATCTCTGTGTTTCAAGGTCAGGGCTACACAACAGAGCCTGCCTCTAAATAAATATCATTTCGATGAATTGCATCAAGAGTTCAAATTTCACATAATTTCTATCATTACTCCGTCAGCACCCCACCACATACCTCATTTAATCCTGAAGGTTGGTATTGGCAAGAGTGAGACTGACTGTCAACCAATGAAGACTTCTCACAGATGTGGACAAGGACCAGTTGTTTCCTGTTAACACTGCAATGTGAGCAGACAGCATGCTGCTGTCCTGTCCCTGTCTTCATTCCGACCATTTCCCTGAGTTCCCTGGCTACAGCAGACAACAGGGCCTCTAGTCTGATGGGCGACAACATCACTTGGTAGGTTTGGTACTGGAGGTAGAGCCCAGACCCTCACACAGGTACGCAAGGGTCACCTCTAGTTCTAAGGTCTTTTGCCTTCCTCCCAAAGGCCTTGTACTTTCTCCGCCTTCCTCTGATCCTGGCAGGAGAGCAGAGCCCTGCCTTTTGCCCTGATGCTAACTTTCTATGGTTTTGAAGCCATTGCTTCCCGCCAACATGTCACCATGCTATTTTTCTTTCTTTTTCTTCTTCTTTCTGAGATGGGGCTTTCATGTGTAGCCCTGGCTGGCCTGAGGGTCACAGGATCAGGCTGTATAGATCAGGCTGGCCTCTAGGGCACAAAGATCTGCCTGCCTCTGCCTGCTGACTGCTGGGATTAAAGGCACCGGTCATGGGGAACAGGTAAATGTTCTTCCTTGTTCTGTAATCTTTGT
Organism: Alexandromys fortis; assembly: GCF_014885135.2. Taxonomy (NCBI): domain Eukaryota; kingdom Metazoa; phylum Chordata; class Mammalia; order Rodentia; family Cricetidae; genus Alexandromys; species Alexandromys fortis. Next base: position 3,382,921 of record NW_026067984.1, on the reverse strand, counting down.
TTCTCCTTCAGTGTTCATAGACCCCTCATAAAATCTCCACTTAAATAAAAATACGACAACAAAAACTTGCATTTGGTCCTGTCTGTTTTCTGCAAAATTCCTTCAAATAGTCGCATTCAAGCTTTTATTATTGTGTGTGCAGCAAGAGCCACAGCACACACGTAGAGATCTGGAGTTGGACGTCTCCGACCATGGGCTCTTTGGAGAGAACTCAGGGGGCTTCCTGTTATTCCATACATAGTTCACCTAGCCCTTTCTCACTATCTCAGTAAAAACAATTTGTCAAAAAGGGGTACTGTTGGCCTTAGACATGTGGGAAAAGGAAGTACATCGAGAGATGATGTGGGAAGTGAGTTCAGGTGGATCTTGTTGAACCTCCAGGCAGGGAGCGCACAGTGCACGGCATATAGCAGACAGGCAGTAGGGGACCACGACTGGAGATGGGTTGATGGGAGCTCATGCCTACCTCCTCTTTCCCACCTTCCTCTCTTGATTGATTTGCGGCACTTTTCTCCTTAGAGGTGCAGTACTGCAGTGAGATTTACAACCATCTGTGGGATCAACAGACGTTCAGCGACAGAGCCAGATCGCGGATAGCAGGCAGGTTGGGAGCAAAGGCCTAGTCCTCCACAGAGAGGAAGCCTCCGGTCTCAGCCTGGTTCAGGTTCCTTCATGGGAAAGGGGGTTCTCACCCTTAGCCCAGAACTTATCCTTCTTAGCCTCCTGGCGATAGTCTGGCTTGCCCTTGTGACCTTTGTCCTCGGAATTTAATCATTTACATAATACATTAGCACAGGACTCCAGGCGGGTCTGGGCACCCGGAACCCAGCCCAGCCAAGCCAGCGCCCTAGCGGCTACCTCCCTTGGCAGCTCCCCCACCACCCTCGACTGTGCCGGGATTCCCCTGCAAGCGCAAGGACAAGGACCTCAGTCCGCGCTCCAGCGTCCAGTTTTCCTTAGTCTCCCTAGGGCGGCAGCGCTTTACCAAAACCCACAAACGTTGGATGAGTGACACGAAGCTGGGGCCCTAGCATCAAGGAAACTTGGCAGGACTCCTCTGTTTTGCTAGAGGTCGTTGGGGTTTCTTGACCGTTGGAAGTCGCGCGCTCAACGGGCGCTGGAGCCTTGGAGCGTCCAGAGCTGTAGGATTCCGATCGTTCGCGCTGGGGGGGGGGAGGTGCTGGATGCCCAGCGAGCAATTCCACTTCTCCACGTGCCACTTGAGTACCCCTGGACTCTGTGTCCAAAACGACAGGGTTCAATTTTGGTAGAACCTGCAGGCATTCGCGGCTCGGGCACTCTGGCGATTACTAATTCTTTAGTAAACTGAGGGGGGCGCGGTAACAACACTCTTTAGAGCCGGTCTCGCCCAGAAATTGTACCAAGGTCCCTTCTCCTAGCAAAAGTTCCAGAAAGGAGCTCCATTTGCGACAGGTGCAGGATCATTCGCGCGACCACGCCTCTGGCCTCTTCTACGTGGACTGTTTAAAGGTCTCAAGTGAGGCAGAGTCCTCGAGCAGAAGAGCCAGGGTGCAGAACGCCCTCGCCCAATCCTTGTTCTGTGGCCTGTAACCGCATTCGGCCCGCCCTCCGCACCTCTATAAGAGGCGCGCAGAAGAGCGCACACGGAGCACCGCCCCCAGGCGCGCTACTTGTCTGGCTTCCTCAAGCGCCGCACCGCTGTCCCCACAGCTGTAGGACACTGGTTCCTCCCCTTCGTGGCCCCCAGCGCGGGCTGATTTGTCGTCTCCTCTGCTCCCTTGCTTTCCCGGACTTAGGCAGTCTTCCACTGATTCGCAGGTGAGCAACGCTGTAGCGCCGCTGTCCCGCAAGCTCACCTAGCACAGCCCAGCGCCGGCGCAAAACTCTGGTACCCTGAATGATGAAGAACCCGATGCTGGAAGCGGTGTCTCTCCTCCTGGAGAAGTTGCTCCTCATCTCCAACTTCAAGCTCTTGGGCGTGTGCGCTCCCGGAGGAGGGACAGGGAGGAACCGTCCCTATGAAATTAGCTCTTTTCTCCGGGGCGATGTGCTGGAGGTGTCACGGACTCATTTTACCCACTACGGGATCTACCTGGGGAACAACCGTGTAGCCCATCTAATGCCTGACATCCTGTTGGCGCTGACCAATGACAAGGGACGCACTCAGAAAGTGGTCTCCAATAAGCGTCTCATCCCCGGAGTCATTTGCAAGGTGGCCAGCATCCGTGTGGACACAGTAGAGGACTTTGCCTACGGAGCAGACATCCTCGTCAATCACCTAGACGAGACTCTCAGGAAGAAATCATTGCACAACGAGGAGGTGGCATGCAGGGCTGAGCAGCAATTGGGGCTGACCCCCTACAGCCTGCTGTGGAACAACTGCGAACACTTTGTGACTCACTGCAGATATGGCGCTCGGATCAGTCCGCAGGCTGAGAAGGTAGGAGAGACTTACAGGAGCTGGGGTCGGGATCCGGGATCTTTTTGGACATCTCCCTAGCCACACCATTCTTAGGTCCGGTGTTTCCAGGGAAGCTCTGGTAAACAGATGGCAGTATTCCTGACAACTAACAATTCAGACACTTGAGACAATGGGGGGGGGGGGCACGATTATCCAAACCACAACAGTTAGGGCTGTTTGTAAGACCATGGGTTGGGGGTTGTTTACTGGAGTATGGGCAACTAAAAAGGCGAAAATGAGCCCCCTCCCTTGAGTGCCGGCTCCTCAGGAAGGGAAGCAGCTGCTGTGCAGATGAACACAGCTGCCCTGAGTTCCTGGCTACTGTGGGCAGGAGGAAGCCTTTAGAACACGTCCCATCTCCACTCCCCGCTCCAGCATTAACTCCACACGGGCTCAGAAATTAGAGAACTGAGGAATTTTTATACTGATAATGAGGATGAGTCTATTGTGAAATTTAAGCCCCTCTCTTTTTAGCTTTTACTATTTATTACACCTTTTCTACAGTGTATCTTTTGTCTGACTTATTGCCAGAATGGGTTCACATGCCTTTTTTACAAAAGCAAACCTAACACCTTCTACATATCTACTGCTCCCTCTTCCCTCTCTCTTGTGAGACACGGTCGTGTAGCTAAGGCTGACCTCAGGCTCCTAATCTAGCCTAGGATGACTCGGGAGATCCTCCTACTTCTACCTCCCACAGGCATGCTTCACCACACCCAGTTCTGAGGAGCAAACCTAGGGCCGGCTGAATTCTAGGCAATCACCCAACTGAGTTACATTTCCAGTCTTAGAAATTTCGCCTTTCTGGGGATGCCTCCTGGGCTGATGGTCAAATGAATAGAGAGTAGGGGGACGGAGAGTAGTGAGGGAGAGAAGAAAAGGAAGGGAAAGGGAGGGAGGAGAGACGTGTGTGTGTCTGTGTGTGTGTGTGCGAGTGCGTGTGTGTGTGCGTGCGCGTGTGTGAGAATCAGGGTCTGTGTCAGACGGGTGGGTGTCTAATTCTAAGTAGGCAGTTATGACCTTGCACTTCTGATATTAGTACTCCACCACCCAAGTGCCAGGATTATTGGCATGTATGACCACACTTCATTTGTGTGGTGTTGGGAATTAACCCCAGAGCTTCATGCATTGCAAGCAAGTGCTCTGCCAATTGAGTTACGTTCTCAAGTCTTTATTCAGTTTGATTTTAACCACTTTATATCTTGTTAGTGTAGCCAAAGAGAAACATTAGGTGTTTGTCCTATAAACAATGTATGGATGGCTAATTGGTTATTGGATATTTCTTTAGATATTATGTAAAACTTTGACTAGGGATGGCCTTATATTCACATTGTGGACTAAAACACAGTCAAGCTTGGCTTAATTTCACGTGGATCACTAGGTGATCACTAGAATATAATTACACCAGTAATGGAGCCCTACAGGACTACAGGACTACTGCCGTATCTGTGGCTGGTCCTCGACTGTATTAAACTAATAATCTAGAAATCATGTCAAACACAGTGCTGCACATCTTTGACCTCAGCAGGAGGTGAGGCAGGAGGATCCCTGTAGCTCAAGGTCAGCCTCTTCTATACAGAAAGTTCCAGGAAACCAGGGATAGCGCAGTGAAACTCTCTCTCAAAGCAAGGAAAAAGAGAATATGTAAACCAGGGCTGCAGAGATGGTTCAGCAGTTTAAGAGTTCATACTGCTCTTGCAGAGGACCCAAGTTTACTTCTCAGCACCCACAGGTGCCTGCAACGCTAGCTCTGGGTAGGGTGTATTGTTGATACCTCTGGACTCCATGGGCACCTGCACTCCTGTGCACACACATACGCATAATTAAAAATAACAGAAAAGCATTAAAAAGTAAAGATTTTAGAAACCTTCGCAGCTTCAGGATAGTCCATTAAGCTCTGGAGTTCTGGGTCAACTGGAGCAATTCAGCAAGATCTCATCTCATCTACAATGCCATACTCTAGAAAAGGATCCGGAGTCTAGTAGGAATAGCATAAATCACATGAAAATTTTTTATTAAATTTTAAATTCTAGCATTAAATTCTAGTGATGACAATGGTACAGAAATAGCTGTCAAGAAATATAGCAGTAGTAATTGTAATAACTTACATAGAAGAACAACTGTTCTTTTATATGAAAGACTTTTATTTCATTTATCTTCAGGGCTACCCTGGTATTCCCATAAAGAAGGAAGTCCAGACTGGCTAAACGTCTTTTTTTTTTTTTTTTTTTTTTTTTGAGACAGGGTTTTCTCTGTGTAACTTTGGCTGTCTTAGAACTTGCTTTGTAGACCAGGCTGGTCTCAAACTTACAGAGATCTTAAATGCCTTATTTGATGTCACACAACAAATAAGGCAGAGCAAGAATACCATTTCCAAATACTTTTTACATGTGAAAGACTTTTATTTCATTTATCTTCAGGGCTACCCTGGTATTCCCATAAAGAAGGAAGTCCAGACTGGCTAAACGTTTTTTTTTTTTTTTTTTTTTTTTTTGAGACAGGGTTTTCTCTGTGTAACTTTGGCTGTCTTAGAACTTGCTTTGTAGACCAGGCTGGTCTCAAACTTACAGAGATCTTAAATGCCTTATTTGATGTCACACAACAAATAAGGCAGAGCAAGAATACCATTTCCAAATACTTTTTACATGTGAAGAAGTGTTACAGTAGAATGCACCCACTGAGGGTGGGTACCATATTTAATGTCTCTATTTCAGAAGCCTGTTATGTGCCACATAACTGATGATGAATTTTGCTATGGCAACTCAGTATGACCGACTCTATGCCTGTAGACTTTAAGAGATGAAACTGGTGTCGCCAAATTTTAGACTAATGAAGTAGAAGAATTGCCTTTTTTTTTTTTTCAAGGTTAGCAACTTCCTTCTGAGGTTAGTTTTAGAATACGCTAATTAGTATTAATCAACTTACTGTTGCCTTTACCCTTTAATGCTGGGTAACTTTCATGTGGTGCATTTTACAGTGTTCTGTAACACTCTGTATATTAGTTCATAAGTCACTGGGAACATAAAGTGTTCCTGGTAGAGACAAAACAACCAGAAAGACTACACAGTAGTGTAAGTGCTTTCTTTTAGTCGTGGTTGCTAATATTCTCAGCTTTTCTTTTCCAGTTTTATGAGACTGTGAAGACCATCATTCGTGACCAGAGAAGCTGTCTTGCTTCCGCTGTCTTGGGACTGCTGTCCATTGCCTACACGGGCCTGGCATCATATACGGCCCTTCCTGCACTCTGTATTCCATTCTGCTTGTGGATGATGTCTGGCTAGCTTCCAGTCGTCACGTGAATGTGTATGTATTTTGTGTGGGACGATGTTTATATTTATAGAACACAAAACATTATAAGCTTGCTGAGAAACTGTGGCTTTCAACACTGTGTTCTAGCTTTTAAACAAGTGATTAGAGCCCTACAACTTGCTTACCACGTAAGCCACGACAGAGCCCTTCTGTGTCCTCTGGGGCAGGTCTGCTGTGGAGCTGGACAGCCTGTCCGGCCGGACTCAGCGGCCCCAGAAAAGCAGACCCTGAGGTGACAGCCACAGGAGTGGCTGGGGCCACTCTTCCTCCTGTAATCACTCTGCTGCCAGGCTTACCAACTGATCACTAACGTCACTGTCAATGTGTTCTGCTCACTGAATGACTGACACTAAAGGCAACATTTTCTCTCATGTAGATGAACATGTTTGATAATTAGCCATAAAGAAACCAAATCTCATATTCTGTTTTGCCTTTCTTCATGTAATAATACAATTTCAAGTCAGTCAAGAATATTATTTTCATGTCCTGAGATCAGTATTACGGAGCATAAGGAATTAACTGTCCAGAAAGCATAGAGATGTTTTCTCCTGCACAAACAGTGATAGTAGCTATTTATGTTCACTTTTGAATAGTCTGGTACTGTATGGCTACTTTAAAAAAGGTAAACAGATAGAGGATTGAAGTAATTCCAGTATCTGGTGCACACACACACACACACACACACACACACACACACTCCATAAATATACCAGTACTGCACACATATAGATAGATAGGTAAACTGTATTTCTGGTTACTTTATTATACTAGTGTAATTATATCTACAAAGGTGAACATAACAGGTAAACATAAAATAAAGTCTGATTTTCTTCCCTATGCCCTTCAATCTGTATATATATCATTGGTTAGTTATTTTTTAAAGCTAAATTTATTAACGCCCTTTAAAAAAAAAAAAACCTCAGATTTGTTTCTGTTAAGTATTTTCTGGACCAACAAACCTCTCTGCCGAGGCAATAAGTCAATCAGACCAAATTAGAAGACGACCAGCTTTGGTGGACTCCAGTGCTCCTGGACAGACAAAGGAGAACTGGAACAACTCAGAAGAGGGAAAAGGGGCTACCACATGCTCGTTAGTCCTCTAGGGGGCAGTCTAAATAGCCTGTGGGAGTGGTCCCGACCTTCCCTGGGGAAGGGTCACCATTTGGCAGGCTTTCCTGGAGGTGGAGTTTGGACTGAGGCCACTCCCATAGGAGGTGGCTTGATCCAGAGTTTATGGCCAACATTCCAAGAAGGATGCCAGGGGGCTGGGGTGAAGCACCCCAATCAAATATTCCAGACTTTTTTGGGTAAAGATGTTAGGGGCTGAGGTGACGCTTTTAATTAAACAGTTTTACTGTCCATTTTCCACTTTAAGTGTAGTTTATGAACTTATTAGAGGCGTGTCACAGCAATATATGAAGCCTGAATAAGTAAGTCAAAGGAAATTACTCTTTGACAAAATTAATAATGCCTTTACAGAATCCACTGAACCAGACTGTTGAAGACTTTAGCAAATTCACTAAAAATGACATCACATGTTGGAGTTGCATTTCAGGTACTGGAACTGTCTTATCAGAGGTGGTACATGCCTATGACAACTGCATGCAGAAGGCAGAAAGCAGCAGCAGGTGGAGCGCTCCAGGTCTGTGTGGGCTGGAGGACGACACTTGCCTGTTAAATGTCAGGAGTTATAAACCAGGTACTAGAGAGGTGACTCGCAGGTAAGAGCTACTGCTGATCCTGCAGAGGACCAGAGTTCAGGTGCCAGCAAGCCCTGGTGGCTCACAACCTGTAACTCTTAATTCCTGAAGCTCCAGCACCCTCTTCTGACCTCCATGAGCATAGCACACACACTGGAGACATACCACCACACACAGGCAAAACACTCACACACAAAAATTAAAAATAAAGCTTACAAAAGAAGGAATCACAAAATAGCTAAGCATGGTGCTACATTGTTAGACCCAACACTTGGGATGTGAAGGCAGAAGACTGGGAATTTAAGAGCAGCCTGTTACACAGGGGATTTAAGACTTGCTTGCATCACACAGGGGATTTCAAGACCAGCTTGCACTACACAGAGAGTTCAAGGCCAGTAGGGGCTACAAGACCTAATCTCAAAACAACAACAAAGAAACCACAAAACAGTGATTCTAACAGAGAAAAAAAGCAATTGTTTTAGTCAGTGTTCCAATAGGAGCAAAACTGAAGAGCAGATCTTTGTTTAACTGAGGTTTTATTGCTGCGAGTTTTCCTACAAAAAATTCAGTTGGGGTATAATGATAATTAAACTTTGTTTAATATCCTAATTAAACATTTAATTACTTACATGCTTTATGTAACTAAAACATTAAGTGGCAAAATCAAAGAATCTAGGGCTGGAGAGATGGCTCAGAGGTTAAGAGCATTGCCTGCTCTTCCAAAGGTCCTGAGTTCAATTCCCAGCAACCACATGGTGGCTCTCAACCATCTGTAATAAGGTCTGGTGCCCCTCTTCTGGCCTGCAGGCAGACACACAGACAGAATATTGTATACATAATAAATAAATAAAATATTTTTTAAAAAATCAAAGAATCTAAGTGTTCTATGGGCCTGTTCCAACCACTTACATTTTAGCCGTAGGCACTGTCATGCTGAGAGCCATTGTGTTGGTGTCATTTCCCTTCACCCTGGGAGCACTTGTGTAAGTGAACTCATAGTGGGCTGTTTTTCAAACATCAGTATTGTAGGCAGCGGAAAATACTGTTTGACATTAAATGTGTTCGTAGACAGTGGTTCTCCTTACAGTCAACATAAGTATCTCGACTCTCTTCTGTCATGAGACCAAGAGGCAATCCATCATTTGTCGGATGCTCATCTCACTCTGTGCTAAGCACTGAAGTGTTGCAATTTCACGTTCATTTTACTTTTCTTCCTCTTTTTTAGAGACAGGGTCTCACTCAATAGACCAGATTTGATTCAAATTCACACACAGAGTCATGCGGGCCTCAGCTTCCCAAGTGCTGGGATTAAAGGTGTGCTCCACCACTCCTGGCCTAATACCACTTTTTATCCAGCTATAGCAGCCTGTATATAGTGTGGGGGAATACAGAGAAAAGAACAAGCAATCCTGCCTCAGGAGTCAGGAATTTACTTGAAGGAGGCAGTAAGAAGCAGGAAGCTGAGACTGAGTTTATTTTGTTACAATGACATCATTCAACTGTCCTTTGTAGTTGAGGGAGGGAGGAAAGGAAGGAAGGACGGAAAAGGTAAATGTCCCTCAGCATTGGAATTGCTGAACTTGTAGGTAAGAGGGTATCCCTTTTGTTGCTTCGGTTTGAGTAATTAGCTAGCAAGAGAAAAGTGTCAGTCACAGAAGAAATCCTGAGCCAGTCATTTCTCTCCTATCCCAAGCAGGCAGGTTAAATTCCTCCAGACTTCCTCAGTCAAGGTTCATCCTTATGACCCAAGTTCCTCAGATAATCGTCTATCTATTCTACCGATACAGCGATACCATCATGCTCTCTCTGAAAAAGGCTATAAACATCTGTAGGAAGGAGGGACTTCTAGGAAGTAGAAATTAATGATCTCATTAAAGAATAATTATTTTTCTCTATCTCCATTGCATAATAGCTTGGAATGTCACAGCTCCACCCAGGACTAAAAGTAAGGTTCAATTCTATTCTTTAAAAAATCATTTAAGTTTATGTGCATGTGTGGCTGCATGAGGATGACCATGGAGGCCCTGAAGAAGGCAGCATACCCTGTGGAACTAGGGTTATAGCTGAGAGCCACCACGGATATTCTGGGAACAGAACACAGGTCCTCTGCAGGAGAAGTAGATGTTTTTAATCCTTTCGGACAGCTCTCCAGCTCCTCAAATTCTGTTCTTAACCTCAGTGGGCCTCACCAAAGCCCGGAAGCTTTTGCTTTTTCATAAAACGACACCTCCCATTCCAAGCGGGGCGACGGCATGCAGCACAGGCTACATGTGATGGGAGTCATGCACTGTGGTTTCAAAGCTTGCTAAAACCTATGCAGCTACTTAAAAACCCATTTTATTGTATGTGTATAAATGTTTGCCGGCATGTATTTATGTACACCTCATGCATAAGTGGGCATACAGTGCCTGAAGAAGTCTCCTGGAACTGGAACTACAGATGAGTCTAAGTCACCATGTAAGTGCTAGGAACGAAATCCAGATCTTGACCCCTGAGCCATCTCTCTAGATTCCTCTCTAGCTACAGATGAGAAGACTGGAAATAAGTTACTGGCATTAGAAAGGATGGGGCTACACATATGGGGGTATCGCTCGCTAGACACAGTCCTCACATTTCATTTATGAAGCCAAAATACTTCATAATCACTATGTCTGAAAGCAAAGGAACAACAGGCACAAGAAAAGATAGGGGAGAAAATAAAAAAATGTAGCTTTAAAATAGGGGATAAAAATTTACAGCACCTCAGAATGTTACGGCCAGGTCCTGTTGAGGGGTGCTTCACCAGACCATCAACAGTGTCTTTATCTTGACTGTCAACTAGAGAAGACTTGGAATCACCATGGAAACAACTATGTGGACAAGCTGTAAGACACTATGTAGATGAGGCTAACCGAGGTGGCAAGGCCTCCTTTACATGTGGCTATGTTTCGGGATTGGATAAGCAGAGGAGGTGAGCTGGGCACCAGCACTTGCTACTCTAGCTCTTGACTGTGGACACACTGCTGCCAGACAGTCTTTGCCACCATGGCTGTAGCCTTGTTATCTGTAAGGTAAATAAACCCTTCCTTTCTTAAAGAGCTGCTATTTGGAGGTATTCTGTCACGAAAATGAGAAAAGTAATTAACACAGAGCAATTAAAAGTTACCTAATGCCAGACACATAAGTCCCAAAGAAGACAAACAAAAATGACGTCATTCAACAATGACAGACTTCACAGTAAATTTTTCAGTGAGGGTGACATACATGAAATTCCAGAGGAAGAACTGAAAATAAATAATAGTCCAACAAAATAAAAAACACCATTAATTTCTGAATTGAAATTTTGGAAATGAAAAGTTCAATAAGTTGATAAAAACATCAAAAACCTTACTAACAGATCAAGCAGAAGCTACACTATCAGGGATTTAAAATAGGACAGATAAATTAGCAACAGCCAGATAAAAGAGATAAATTAATAAAGATTATAAGCAAGGCCTTCAAGATGCTGGTGCAACATTAAAAGACAAAGCTTACAAATCATGGGAACAGAAGGAAGAGTCATACAAACTACAGACCAAGAAAATACACTCGGCAAAATCACAGCCAAAGCGGGGTGTAGTGCATGTCTTTAGTCACAGCATTCACGAGGAAGAGGTAGATGGACCTCTCTGAGTTCAACACTGGTGTGATGGGCTACATTGTGAATTTGAGGCCAACCAGAGCTATATAGAGAGACCTTGTCTCAAAACAAAAGCAAGGAAAAACAAAACAAAACAACAAAAAAAAACTTTTGGCAAAAATTTCCTAATCTATGATAAGAGACATTCATCAAAACATAGGCCGCATTAAAATACCAGTTAAGCCCAAAAAAGAAAGCCCCAAATCATTTTATATTTAAAACAACTAAGACAGATAGGTAGCAAAGAGTACTGAAAGCTACAATAGCAAAGGACCAAGTCACATCTAGAGACACCTCATCAGAATAACAGCACATTTCTCAACAGAAGCATGGGATGATGTTTGCACGTTACTGTGTGCAGCCAAACTCTCCTCGACAACTGACGGAACAGCAGACCACGGTGACGACAAACTGAGTGCATTCCTGACCACCAAGCTAGACAAGAAATTTGGGTATTAATTAAACTAACTGTTTATTCAACTCACTAATCTTTTTGTGTGTTTCATGATCATATATTTACACTTTGCTAAAATAAGTTTTCATATTTCCTGGTTCTTTTGTTTGGTCTTTCCTGGGGGGAATGCGCTCTGATAAAGTGGGAGGAGCCTGCTTCGTGTAAGGCTCCTGATTGGCTGGTACCATGGGAAAATGATTTCAGTCCTCATTTTTCTGAGCTTAAGAGGGTATTCCTGAGTGCCAGAGGTGATCGTGTGCTGGTCAGTGGACTCAGCATGTGGATGTGCTTAGTCAGTTAACCTAGAGACGGCAGATGACGCTACTTCCCATACTGTGAGCAGCGGCGTTAGGTTTACAGTTCCTTCTTAGAACTGCACATCAGGGGTTTGTTTCTGATAATAATTACAGAGGCTTGCCATGGTTTGAGTGTGAATGAAATGCATGCAACAGGCTCATCTGTCTGGTGCTTGCTTGATCCCGGCAGTGCTGTTGTTGGAGGCTGAGCTAGCTGAAGAAAGTACGTTACAGGAGCTGTGCCTCTGAAGATTGTATTTGTGTTGGGTCAAACCCCCCCCCCCTTTTCCCTGCCCCTCACAGTGAGAAGCCTCTGCAACACCTTCCTGGAGTTAACTACTACCTAGTACAAACCACAAATTCTGTCCTCATCAGAACTTCCTTCAGTTTGTACTGATGGTAACTGAGGCCTTGGCGCTGGGTGTGACACTTAAACCTCGACATTGAGCTACACACACACCAAGACCACGATTTCTGTGATTGTCAGTCACAGGACAACAGAGATAGAACACAAGATGGCTCATTCCTGTCACCAGAAAAGGCACTGTTGAAGCACCTACCTTGCCTTAGAGACATCTTGAAAATGGCTCAGGGTTTCGAAGTGACGGGAACCTCTGGTCATTCAGTCATTCTGCTGCAGAAGTATCACACCACCGAGAGAGGGTCCAGTGGGCTGGGAACATGACTGCATCATCATCATGAAAACCAAAGAGAAAACATAAACTTTTGAAAGGGTGCCATCTTGACTGAAGGGTAAGCAGACCAAAGCAGAGCTGTTTCCTGTGCCAGAGTTCCATACTGGTGACAAGAGTTCTAGAAACACACAAGCAGCTATCACGGGTTTTGATCTGTGTCATGACTGCCAGCTAAGGACGGAGGAATCTCTCGCAACACACTGACCTTTCTATGGAAAACTCACCCGTATTCCCACCAGGGCGCTGGAGAGCAAACATTTATAAGGACTTCCCATTGTTTTCCTTACCTTTTGGGGGTCTGTATATAGGGCATCTAAGAAACTAACTTTTAAATATTCCAAAGCTTGCATTTTATTTGGGAAAAATGTACTTACATATGTTCAACCTATTCTCACCACCATTTTGCATATTCCTTCTATTTAAAAAAATTTTGTACTTTTTAAAAAAATAATGTATAGGTGTGTGTCTGCATGCGGGTATATGCTCCCAGGGGCCAAGAGTACTAAATCCCCTGGAACTGGACTTACAGTTGTGGCTACCTGACCTGGGGAGAGGAACAGAGTGTGGGTATTCGGGAAGAACGGCAACGATTCCTAATTGCTGAGCTATTTCTACAGGCCCCCTTCTACTCTTTAGTGCCCACAGTCAGCATCACGACCTCTGGGCTGTGGCGGATCTTCTGTTTTCTTCTTCAGCAAAGGCTATTTCCTGCTTCTGGCTCCTTTCTAGTCAAAAGCTTATCTACATTTCTCTTAATCCTTCCTTTGAATCACAGCTCCTCGGAAAGCCTGCAGGCTACCAACAACTCTTTCACGTCCCACAGTGAAATAACGCCACCTACTGGCTATTAAAGGTTCCTCCAACAACCCTTATAAACCTTTCTAAAATCTGTAGAATTAATTCGTTATGTAAAGGACAAGACATCCACTATATAAAAAGGTCTAGCAGATAGTATATAAAATATCTTACGCCCCTGGCATATCTAAGCTGTTTTTAAAGTTAAAAAAAAATCTTAAAAACAGCAGAGCCAAGCAAGTCTATTGGACGAGGCTTAAGCTTCCAAGGCGGTTTGAGGGTCAGAGCCCGGGCATCGCGCTCCCCTGGCGGGCACCTTTCGGGACAGGGCACACCACAGGGCTTCCATATGCACTCTGCGGCACAACCGGGGCCCCTGCAAACGTCTAGCGCTCTCACTAGCGCTCTGTGCGCGGGTTTCCCGTCCGTCAAACACGCCACACCGTGGCAGACGTTGTGTGGGAAGGGATGAGCACGCCCTAGACGGCTGCCGGCGTGGAGAGGCATCCAAGGGTGGCACTGTCAGCGCGATTATCATCCAGGTCTCACGGCATCCGTCTCAAGGGGACCCGGAGAAGCTCGGGGGCTTTGAAAGCCACCCCTCCCGTCGTCCTTTAGAAGGGTCACCAGGACGGTTCTGCGTCAAACTTGTAGTTTTAAGACTGGCAAACTGCACCCGACCAGACAAAGAACTTCCCAACCCACCTAGGTATCCCCCGGACGGGGACGCCCACCAGCTCAGACCGTAACTTGTCTTCCACTCGCCGGGATCCGCTTCTCTCGTACCGATTGGCCAGCCAGACTGCCACTCCAGGTCCGCCCTTCCTATCGCTAGCGCTTCCGAGAGACTAGTGCATCGGTCCCGCCCACCCTCCGGCAGCGGCGGCCGCTGATTGGTCGGGGCGGGGGGGCGCCTCCGCGTGAGGCACGCTCGGCTGAGGCGCGGAGCCCGAGGCCCCGAGGCGCGAGGACGGCACGAGCCCCGCCGGCCACGCCCTTCTCCGCCCCGGTCCGCGGCGACTCCTCCCCTCCGCGGCTTCCGCCCCCCGGCGCAGATCCGGAGCTGGCGGCCGTTTGAGCTCGTTGGTCCCGGGATTGGTTTTTAGGTCCGGCCTCTGAAGACCCGACGGGGTGAGGAGGCGGGGATGGGAGCCCCGGGGTGTCGGGCGGACCGTGGCCAACGGCCGCAGGCGAGGGATGGCCGGGCGCCCTGAGCGGGGCGGCACCGTCGGGCGGGCGACGTCGGCGGGGCCTGGGCCCTCGCCCTGAGGCCGCCGGGGTTCCTCGAGGGCCCGGCCACCGAGCGCATCTGCGGGAGTGGCCGTCGGGAGCCAACTGCCCGACGCGGCCGCTAACGCACGCAGGGGTGCGGCAGGAGCAGCGGGGCGCGGGGCGGAGGCTGCACGGGGGAGGGGGGTCAGCCTCCCAGGGAAGTGATCCGAGGGGACCCGGCTCTGCTCATCCGCCCCCTTGAGCCACCCAGGACCGAGATAAAGACTGGGAAGCACCGCAGGTAGCGCCCACGAGGCGGTAACGCGCCGTCGTGTATGAATACGTGCGTGGAAACTCGGTAATCTGAATAACTGGACGTTTTCATTTCAAGGGTCATCGCAATGAGAAGTTCAAGAAACTTCCACTTGTGGTCATTTGGGATTAAGTTTACTTCGTGCTGTCATAGGTAGATTTGTGTCACGTGGTTAGAAATAGTGTTTTAGTAACTGCGATTATTTACCACTAAGGACATAAAGATTGTTGTTACCGGTGTATTTACCAAATACCAACAGTGCATTATTTCCCTCGTGTGGCCTATGTTTAAATGCTAATTTTCATATTAGAGTCTTGAACTTTAACATTAATGCCAAAATTACTAAACCATGCCAAATGCAGACGTATTTATAAGATAAGGATTATTAATACGAAGAATATATGCAAGTAAAGTATGTTATGTGGCTGAAATTAAATCCTAAGTGTTCAATTGTGTCGTTTTGTTGATGGCCACCATACTATAATTTTAAAAAAGGATTACAAATAAGTAGTTTGTATAAATTTAAAATTTTAGTGATAAGTATTATTTTAATATCTGATGGTTGGCAAGGAAGGAAAAATGGAAAATGTGATTTCTGTGTTCATACTGATAAGATTTCAAATAATGTTATAGAAGACTGGTGGTTCACATATTTAGTTTGGACAAACATTTGTAGATATCCCTCATAAATTAAAAGAGCACATAACTTTTGTTTTCAGTATTTAAAAATTATTTATAATAATTTGGAACATTTTACATGTGTGAGAGAGTACAGGGACGGGCAGCTTTCAGGAGTTGCTTCTCTCCTGATGGAGTTCTCAGGCTGGAGGGCAAGTGCCTTCACCCCTGCACACTGTGGCCCCCAAAGGACTGTTTAAATACTTCTCTTTTTATGATCCTAGATTTGTCTGTTCAACATAAATGAAATACCTAGTAGTACTAAAACTTATGATATTTAACTTTTGCAATTAAACATACTCTTATTATTTAATAGAAATAATTTAACATGGAATTGGACTGATCCACCTGTGGACTTGTAGTTTTTATTTCTCAAGCATGTTGACTGTAGTGCCGTGTCTAAATTAAATGCTGCTCAGAATCTCCGCTGACCTGTATTGACCAGTCTGGAACTTAACTAACATTCACAGCGTTGGGGCAATTCTGCAAAGATGTAGTGCGCCTTGTAGAAAAGGGGTTTTAGGTCTCGGATTATTAAACTGAACATTTTTTTAAGAATTAAACTTTATATATTGTTCACTTTTATAATCTAAGAAGTGATGGTGGAGCTCTCTCTTCAGACCCATGAAATTTAAACTTTATGATTTGTTAGGATGCTATAAGCTAATGAGATATGTATTTCAGTATTTTAAAGATTTGTTGAGATTGTTAGTTGAATATTTGTCCTGTGATTAGTTAGTTATGCTATCCTGACATACCTTAGTGGGTTTGGGATAGTGATTCTTCTTTTTTTTTTTTTTAAATTTAGAAAGAAATCTTTGTAAGTTTCAAAGTTTACAAAAAAAGAATTATCTTTGAAAGTTGAAGTAAAATATGTTTAAAAGTGTTATAAAACTTCCAATTTACTGTTTCTGTTGATTTTGTTTCTCTTTTTCCCTTTCCCATAAATGACTGACATCATTCTTGCTCATTCTGTTGCCCAGAACCCCTTCATCTTTTATTCCATTCCCTAGGTTAGTGAACTAAACGTTTGTGGGACATTTTGGAATGTGAATACGTATCTTAAAGTAACTGAAGACATTGAACCTGTAACCCTCAATATGTGTGGTAGCTTACACTCCTGTGCTTCTATGGCCATTTGAATAACTGACTGATTGTGGAACATTTTAGGATGAACTTTAAAATACAGCTTGTTTTAGATTTACTTATTATTTCCCAGCTAGTTCTGGTTCTGAAGGAATTATGCATCAGCTAGTGGGTATGATGTGGAAGTTAGGGCTTTGGTTTCTCCTAGTTGTGCATTGCACATGTCTGCATCATTTTAAGGAGGTTTTAGGATAAGAGTACGCTATACTTACTAAAGAGAAGATGGGATTGGTGATGTTAAGGAGGTTTTAGGATAAGAGTACCCTATACTTACTAATGAGAAGATGGGATCGGTGATGTTCCTCTGTTTCTTAGTCCTGTGATTTCAAGTTTCATATTTTAAGATTTCTTGAAATGCACAGTCTTGCATATCTTTGTAGCTATTCTGTAGTAAAAGGAGTGTTTTAGATGTTGAATTGATTATTATTTCAACATAAGTGTGTAAACAGTCTCTTTAACATACACTTTAGTCACAATACTAACCTAAAATAGATGTGTGTAGGTAGCAGCAGGCATAGACTGGCTTGTGGAACTTAGTAGCCATTTGAGCTAGCTGTGAGTTACAGTAAAAACAAAAGTCCTGTTTTTACATTGACTTTGACACATCAGGTAAAAGAAGAGAAACTGTATGTTGCTTTTATAGTCAGTAAGTCACCTTTGTATGGTAGCAGTCTTTATTAAAACAAGTATCACTTTCCTAGTCTATGCATAGTCTAAGTATGATCTTTGTGTTTTATGTTAGAATCAATGCTGTTCTAGACTAAATTGTTGAAGACAACTGATTTTAGAAGCTGAGTGTTGATAGGAGTTTGAGTTCCAGGTCTTTTCAGTTGCTAGTTTTGATATCTTACAAACAAGTATTATCTTTTTGCTTTCTTACATATATTGGTGGTGGTCCAAGGGCTTCTGGCATTTTCTTTCTATAGTATATTTAATAATGCTATAGAGGCCGACTCCAGAGTAAGGACCATCTTAAGTGGATATTTTTGAGTATATCTAACCTGAAATTTAAATATTCCAAACTCTAAATTTTTGTGTACCATTGTAGAACCTCAACGTCAAAGCCCACACAAGTGCATCAGAAATACTGTATTAAAAAAATCCTTCAGTTTCTGTGGATGTAGGGTATCATTCATCTTTAAGTTTGCTCCTATCTGCAAGATACTCATAATACCTCTGCTGTCCCCAAACCCAGAATTATTTGAATATGAATTAGCATCTAAACACTTTAGATAAGGAATACTAAACCTGGTTAAAATTGTTTTAAAGAAATGAAGGAAAAACATCAAATTATTAAAGAAAAGTTCAAAAGATGGTCAGTTAATCTGTCTCATTCATATCTTTAATCTTTAGAATTTATCAGTTCTTTTACCAGAATGGGTTAAAAATATTAATTGGATTTGAAGTCACATAAAATTTATTTAAATTATAGTTAAAGACACACATTTAGTGCTAATGCAGGTTCAAAATCTTTTTCTTGATAGCAATTTATCTATATTTCCTGTTTCTTAAGTTAGGAGACCCTACTAATAATAAAGAGAAACAAGATTCTCTATAGACACAGAATATAATAATGTGTCTATTATTCTGAAACAAGCAGAGGAGAAGACTTTTACCTATACTGTAGTGGAACTTTTTTTTTTTTAATTTTCATATTACATCTCAACTTTAGTTTCTCTTCTCTCCTCTCAGTCCACCCATCCTCTCTCCCCAAGATCCTCTCCTCCTCCTTTCCCTTCAGAAAAGGGCAGGCCTCCCCTCCCAGGGCTGTCAACCAAACAAGGCTTATTAAGTTATAGTAAGATTAGGTGCATTCCCTCAGATTAAGGCTGGACAAGGCAATCCAGCAGGAGGAAAAGGGTCTCAAAAGCGGGTAACAGTCAGAGACAGCCTCCATTCCCATTGTTAGTCCTACAGGAATACCAAGCTACACAACCTTAACAGGTGCAGAGGACCTAGGTCAGACCCTTCAGACTCCCTGTCCTTCCTTGCTTCAGTGGATTCTTGGGTCCCTTTCTTGTAAATTGTAGCTTTATTATGTAAATAACCCCAGCACTTGATGGGCTGGGTCACTTCAAGGACAGTCAACCTGGGCTGAGTAGCAAGATTCCTCGCCTGCAGAATTTTTATATACACGTTTAACAAAACAAATATTCAAACTCAAATGATGTTCATGGGGAGATACTCCATGTCTGGAGAGAACATTGTTAGTTTTTAACCACTGCTCAGACTAGAGGATTTTTTGTTTGGTTTGGTTTTAGTTTTTTGAAGTGTTTGCATTTGTTTGTTTGTTATTTAATTTTGGAGACAAGGTCTCACAACTATCCCTGACTGGCTTGGAACTCCCCAGATAGACCAAACTGCACTCATACTCAAAAAGATCGGCCTCCCTTGGCCTCCAGATTGGATTAAAGTTCTGTCGACCAGATCTAGGGTATTTTAAAGATGTTTTATGATTATAAATTATGATTATGATCTATGATTGTATTGAAAAGATGCATGCTAATTTCTCTGTAAGTTGGTTCCTCAGGCACTGGCCATCATTTACTTATGTATTTTGAGTCCGAGTTTCTTTACTGACTGGTAATTGATGTTGTTTGGTTAGCCACTCCCAGACACCTACCACATTTTCAAACATGAGTTCTGGACATGGACGTCAGCTTCCAACACCTTTCTGATTGAGCTGTCTCCCTAGCTCATTTTTTAAATATGAAAAGTAAGGTCTTAAGGAAAGTGCGAAAGTAGGCAGTTTGATGCATGGGACACCAGTGGGTAAATGTGAGGGAATATTTGCATAGACAGATACCTAATCTGTCTCAGGACTTTCAAATGGACGGGAGTGTCCCCCAAGGCCATATCTCAGTGAAGTCATGAAGTCCTCTTGCTTTCTTTATTGACTGTGCATCATGTGTCAGGGTGCTGTGCGGTGCTAGGGAAATAAGTCTACAATTTAAAGTCTGGTGGGGCTGAGGGAAGACCAGGGTAGGGGTAGAAGAGCAGGGGATTGGCCATCACAACACTCGGAGCTGGGCTCTGTGATAAAAGTAGATATCAAGGAATACCTAATTTAGATTGGGGAGTTGAGATAATAAATAGTAAGAGCATCTAAGGAGGTAGGGGAAGCGCATGGGATCAGAGGACCTAAGGGAGGACCTGATGGAGGAGAGTGTGGCACATTTGAGAAGCCAAAAAGAAGTACACATTGGCTTTGTTTGAGCCTCATAAGTTGAAGTTGGGGAGGGAGACTCAGCCACTTGAGAAGTCCATGGTGACTGTCTTAATTTGTTTGGAGTGGATCGTAAGGAACAGCACTTGGAGGATTGCTGTGAGTTGAAGGCCTGCTTGGGTTGCAGAGGTAAGCAAGAGCCTCTCTCAAAACAAAACCAAGCAAAGAAACCCTGCCATGAGGCCTCTTCTGAAAGAATACACAGAGAATTGAGAAAGAAAAGTATGTTTTCACCAGTGATTGCAATTTTTAAAGTTAGTTGTAAATGGCCTGCAATTTTTATATGCCCATGTAAAAAACTATCAATGTATATTTGCTTATCAAAAAAAATCCAACATTTGCAATTGGTATTATAGTATTCTCTAGAGTATTCTTTGAAGGTTTTCTGTATTCAGTACAAAGGAATGACGTTCTTTTTATTTCAAATGTTTTCATTAAATTTGCTTTATGCTTATTTTGCTTGTATGTACGTATGTGTATCACATGCATACTCACAGAGATCAGAACAGAGCATTGAATCCCTGGAACTGGAGTTACATGTGTGGTGCTGAGAATCCATCATGGATTTACTGGAAGAGCAGCAATTGCTCTTAACCACTGAGCATGTCTCCAGCTTTGGGGCAGACCCTAAAGGGGAGTAGTGAAGGTTGGTCACCTCACCTGTCAGCCACGTTGTCCTTGGCTTCATGCAATCCAAAGAAACGCTCCCAGCATCCTGGAGCTGTGTTGTGGACTTACAGTTATTTGATTTGTCTTAGGAATTGTAGCCATGAATGAAGAGAACACCGATGGAACAAACGGCTGCGGCAAAGTGCGCACTGGTATTCAGAATGAAGCGGCCTTGCTGGCTCTGATGGAGAAGACTGGCTACAACATGGTGCAAGAAAACGGTCAGAGGAAGTTTGGTGGTCCACCTCCAGGTGAGGTTTGCTGATAGGTGCTAAGTCACAAACATCCCTACCAGTCTCAGCTGTGATTTTGAAAGAAATCATGCATTTATTTAAAACCTTGCTCTTATTTAAAAAGTGATTGAGAATGACATGGTTTGGATTGAGAAATCAGGATTCAGGGCATCAGAGAAAAGTATACTCAAGGCATTAAAGACAAGTCATTTGGGGAGAAACTTGAAAGAGCAGTGAGTAGAGGCCTAGTATTTATGTAACGAGATTCAAAAGGCACGGATCTTACCATTGAACCATGCATTTCTTTGCTCAGAATCTCCAAATGAGCAAATAAAACGCTTGCTTCCGCTTCCTTGGTTGCTGCATCCCCTGTCATTGTTCTCCATCTACAGCCGGTGGGAAGGCGTCCGTATCTAGTTCCCTCTGCTCCACTCTCATAGCTCCATTCAGGTCACGGCATAAACTGCACTCAGATCCTCCTCTTTTCTTACATGGCTGTTTTCTTCACAGCATTTTATCATTCACACACTGTCTTTTGGAGTTTTGTTAGAATGAGTTTTACAAGGAAAGGAATTCAATTTTTGTATCCTCAACACTTGGAATACTGCTTGCCATATAGGTGGCTGATAGAGACAATTTGCTGACTGAGTAAATGACTCGGTTATGAATATAGCTTTTTAGAATTTAATTTCCAGTTGTTTATTTTGTTTTCTCAGGTTGGGAAGGTCCGCCTCCCCCCAGAGGCTGTGAGGTTTTTGTTGGGAAGATACCTCGGGACATGTATGAAGATGAGTTGGTTCCTGTGTTTGAAAGGGCTGGGAAGATTTATGAATTTCGGCTGATGATGGAGTTCAGTGGTGAAAACAGAGGCTATGCGTTTGTGATGTACACCACTAAAGAAGAAGCCCAGCTAGCCATCCGCATTCTTAACAATTATGAGATTCGACCAGGAAAGTTTATCGGTGTGTGTGTTAGCTTGGATAATTGCAGGTTATTTATTGGAGCAATTCCCAAAGAAAAGAAAAAGGAAGAAATCTTGGATGAGATGAAGAAAGTTACAGAAGGTGTTGTAGATGTGATTGTTTATCCAAGTGCAACTGACAAGACCAAGAACCGTGGCTTTGCGTTTGTTGAGTATGAGTCCCACAGGGCTGCTGCAATGGCCAGGAGAAAGCTGATTCCAGGTAAGATAGCCTTTGCCTGGGTTACTTTACATATTCATCCCCTTGTGAATATGGAAAAACAACAGTAAGTGATAGAGCATTATTAGTGAGATATATAATGCCACTTGAAGAGGAATGAAGAATTGTTTTAATGAGAAAGTAAATTAAATGACTATAAGGTATGAGAAGTTGTTCCTACAAAATAAGTTACATTTGCTAATTACTGAATATGTATATACTTTAACTGATACTTTAATATGTATATAATTTTAACTTTGTTAATTATGTTCAATAGGAATTGAGAGAGAGCATTATTTAATTCTAACAGTAATTAATTTTTAAAGGTTTGCTTGTGTTACCAACTCCTAAATTTTGACATAAGTTCTGATTAGGTTTGCTTTAGTAACAACTTTGGTGTGAGTGGGAGTACCTGGTTAGTCGGATATGTTGATATATGCTTGAGTTTCTTTGAGAAATTATGTAGTTCTTTAAACTTGTATTCTTTGCTTTAGTTAACATGAAATCAATTCATGAATTTTTTTTCAGGAACATTTCAACTTTGGGGCCACACCATTCAGGTAGATTGGGCTGATCCAGAGAAAGAAGTTGATGAGGAAACCATGCAGAGAGTTAAAGTTCTCTATGTGAGAAATCTAATGATTTCGACTACAGAGGAAACGATTAAAGCAGAATTCAATAAATTCAAACCTGGTGCAGTGGAACGAGTAAAGAAACTTAGAGATTATGCCTTTGTTCACTTCTTCAACCGAGAAGACGCAGTGGCCGCTATGTCTGTGATGAATGGGAAGTGCATTGATGGAGCCGGTATCGAGGTAACACTGGCAAAGCCCGTGAACAAAGAGAATACTTGGCGACAGCATCTTAACGGCCAGATGAGCCCAAATTCAGAAAACCTGCTTGTGTACGCTAACAAAGAAGAGAGCCACTCCAAAACGCTAGGCAAGCCGCCAGGCCTTCCCACTCGCCTCAACGGTCAGCATAGTCCCGGCCCCCCTGAAATGGAAAGATGTACTTACCCTTTCTTTCCTGGAACAAAGCTTACCCCAATTAGTATGTATTCTTTAAAATCCAATCATTTTAATTCTGCAGTGATGCACTTGGATTATTACTGCAACAAGAATAATTGGGCACCACCAGAATATTATTTATATTCAACAACCAGTCAAGATGGAAAAGTACTTTTGGTATATAAGATAGTTATTCCTGCAATTGCAAATGGAACCCAGAGTTACTTCATGCCAGATAAACTCTGCACTACGCTGGAAGATGCAAAGGAACTGGCAGCCCAGTTCACGCTGCTTCATTTGGGTAAGTTTAGAAGACTTGATGTGTTGACATTAGAGGATACTGTGCTAGATTGATTATACAGTCATGATTTGAACTCTTAATGTCAGTAGTGAGTTTTTACCTTTTTCTCAGTTCTCTGAGATCAGAGCAGAAGGACCACAAGTTCAAAACTCATAGTTAATTTTCATGAGACTTGGCTCCTATATAATTTTCCTACATTTTGCTTTTCAAGCACTACTTACTGAGAGGGAAGTTGAGCTTTGGTTATGGAGTTCAGGCCCCTTTTCATTACTTAATTGTTTCATAATAACTAATTATCATTTGATAAAAATTTAGATGTATGCTACAGAATTTGTTACGTGAACCAATTTTTAATTCTGTCCTTACATCTTTGGTGAAGTCTACACAATGAATTTTTGGTGGAAAAGGTTAGAGATTCATAAAAATGACAGACTTTTTATGTGGGTCATGGCTTTACGCTCACCAATCTGGAAATTTGTCATTACTACTCATGAAAGGTAAAAAGCATTATTAAGAGATGTTGATGACAAGTCTCTTAAAATTTCATGTTTTTAAAGAACCCCATTTTCTTAAAAGTTGGAGAGATGATTAAGAATTAGGATATATAAAACATGCTTGCTTGGGAGTCTAAAGAAAAAGACATTATAACCCTCTGGGGCTGTCCTTACCTGTATTCTGCTTACAACATACTTCTATGGAGAAAAGGGTTACCCTCAGTTGCCACATAGAGATAAGGTTCTGCATGCAGTCAGGAGCTCTTCATTAGCCTTTTCACTCCCTCTGGGGCCTTTTCAGTTCAGCCTGTCTGATCTAGGAAGTTAGACTAGTCCTAATTTGTTTTGTTCAAAGATAAAATTAGCTGTGTGTCTTAGTTATGGCTTCTGTTGCTCAGATAAAATACTAAGGCCAAAGTGACATTGGGGAGGAAAGGGGATGTGTGGCTTTTACACTTCCACATCAGTCTGTGAAGGAAGTCGGTGCAGGAACTCAAGCAGAAAAGCTGGAGGCAGGAGGACTTGAAGGGATGCTGTTTAGGGGCTCAGTCTGCCTTCTTACAACACCCAGGGCTGCCAGCCCAGGTGTGGCACCATTCACAGTGAGCTGGGCCTTCCCACATGAGTCATTGAAGAAAATTACCACAGGCCAGTTAGGTGGGATATTTTCTCAACTGTGTGTCTCTTCTAAGAGTCTAGCCTATGTCAAGTTTACATGTGTGCAGCCTGTCACATTGTGACACAGTATTGTCCATACAGAGTTCACACTGGAGAGCTGCACAATTGAGGTTAAAAAATTCCAAAACAAATGTCAAAGTTTAGAGTAAGTTTACAGTTTTGTGTTTGGCTCTATCCATAGCAACACCAGGTTGTATGCATTCCACATGCCACAGATTAGCCACCTGCTAAAATGTGTGCACATGGCTTAAATCACTCATTTTGGAGTTTATTAGTCTTGTATCCAAACTGTTAATTTAAAAATACAGAAAACTTTTCATTTCTATGTATTTTTCTTGTTTGTGTTCATCACTAGAGAGAAGAATTAATAGATTATGGTTAGTATATAACTGTTAAAAGAAATTGGACTGAGATGTTTTGGTAGGTGCATGGCCCTGTATTAAATCCTCAGACTTTCTGAAAACATTACAGTAAACACTGGAACATATTTGGGCCCAGTAACCAAGTCTGAGCTCTGCGTAGGGAGTGCTGTACAACTGTGCTTACTGTGCTTAACTAAAGTGTAAATGGAGGTTGTTGAAAACACTGTGCAGGCAAGCAAAGAACAGGAGACAACGGAAGTGGAAAGTCTAGACGGAATCTAGAAAACCTTGGTCAGAAAGCATAGGTGAGGCCTTTATGAAAGAGCTTCAAGCAGGGTCAGGCAGTGTGCATAGACAGGAGGTGCTGTGTGCCATGTGGCTGTTAGGCAGTAGTGCCCTGTCTTGATCTTTCCTCAGTAATGTTGGGTCCTCAGGGGCAGATATTAAAAGGCTGATGCCTTCCTTCGCAGTCCTTTTTACCCGTAGGTAGAAGTGAAGTATTTTATGCCACAGTTGAGACGGGTTAGTTGGTGGCAGCGATGTGTCCTAGAGTGTTCTCCTTCTCTTCTCAGTCTGCTCACCACTTTTTTTTCCTGACGTTTTGAGAGATGGTTACTGAGTCTTAAGAGTGCTTCAAATACTTCTTTTTTTTTTTTTTACTACATTAATACATCTTTTGGTTATACTTTAAAAAGCATTTCAGAAATATAATTTTGCAGATAGTGTCAGTTACTTAAAGATAATTTCTTTGGACATAGTAATTTCTCTTACAGTTTGCTATGATACTCCTTTTAACTCTGCTAGTTTAGTTTCTTTTCTTTTTCAGTCATCATTATACAGTTTTATCTTGGTTATTTTTTTTAAATGACATTGCTAAGCCAGATACTTACCAACAAGCTAAACCCAGTTTGATGTAGTAAGCTTTGACAGTCTTGTGATGTCTTGGATTTGCTATCCCCATATTTCAAATTTGAAAACTTGAATGGGAACTAAAAGATGTTCTGTGTTTCAGTGACCATACTTGTTTTAAAGAAAAGATGCAGTCCTTTAGGGATAGTGGATAGCTGAATGAGTTTTAGAAGCCATCTGTTCGCTTCAAGTCACTCCTGAGTCAGAGAACCTCGTAGTGATTATAGATTTTTGTCCCTTCTAAAGCCAAGTCTTTCTGATTGCTTTAGTAGAAAGAAAGCCAAAAGGGGGTTAAGAGTTAATCCCTAATATAGCCCTCTTTATTTTTACCTCAAAGTTAGAGCCTGTCTTCTATCTTCATGTCAGAGTAACCTTCCTCATCTCAGTCATCCAGTGGGAGAAACAGCAATGCATTCATTCACTTAGTTTTAGAAACACAGTGCTTATTTTTAAAAACTACAAATACTTCCATTTTATTTTATGTGAAATAATTTTGGTGAGTTTACCTGTTTTTGCATCTATGTTTCTGAGACAGGATCTTGCTTTGGTAACTCAAACTGTCCTTGAAATCACTGAGTTTTGTGGGTCAGATGCAGGTGTGTGTTAGGATAACAAGTTTTATACTTAACGCTGGGTCAGTGGCGACGTTTGAGATTATTGCGTATCACTTCTTTTTAAATGTGACTCTTTTGAACCTGGACCTGTCAGTATTGCAATTGCTTTTCTAGATGATTATGCTTTTTCAAAACAAATGCTAGAAAGTAAGATGATGAAGAAGAGAGATAGCCAAGCATGGTGCACCTTTCCTGTTTCCCTGTGTGATGTTCACTGATGACTGTAGCAGGGTTTTGATGTTCTTTTATGACCACTTGTTTTTAAAAACAGGGATGAGAGTCTCTGCTGGAAAGTACCTCTTGTCACTTCAGGTCACGTTGGGAAGGTTTGCTTTGGTGATTTCTGCAAGATTTTAAGAATTGAGGGAATCGAGAAGATGTGGCATAAGTTAATTGAACACTGGTTAGTTTTTCTGTTTGAAACTCTTATCTGGCTTGTGTGCTGCTGCTTTGGCTATGACCAGTGAAGTTCACAGTCAAGACAGGCCTCTTGCAGGTCTCCTGTGTGTTAGGGTACTTTCTCAAGCTTTGGGAGTTAAAGTTCTGCTCTCTTAAGAAGAGTTTCTGACAGAGCAAGGAGCCTCGAGATGCCTTTCTACAAGGCACGTCTTTAGAAGAGCAGCATGGTGGTGGGCCCACGGCTGGGAACTCTGGTCAGGTTTGCTTTAACGATTCCTGCAGATTTTAGGAAGAAACTGAGGAGGTGTGGCATTAGTTAATTGAACTTCCATTTTTCTTTGTTTAAAACAGTTTACATGATTACTTTCTTGACTGTATTGCTTTTCCTCTGAGCAAGTAATTTTTTCTAGGTAATTTTAGTTTGTAGAAACATTTCGTGTGTCAGTGTTCATGTTTTTAACGGCACTGCTTTTCTCAGCATTTACTCTGCAGCTGATATGTATTGTGTTAACATTTGCTATGTTACACAGGGCTTATTTTTTCTATTGTTTAATGGAATTTTGTAAATATTTTATTTTCTGTCTTCACATGTAAATTAAGGTTTGATTTCTCTATGTCACACAATTTTGGTTAGATGCCGAGGGAAAAAAGTGTCACTACTGTGAGTCTTTGACCGGAAAGATAATTGGTGCTTTTTTTTCTCATGAGCTGTTATTTCCAGATTGATGGGCAAAATATAAAACATAAACAGCATTTTAGATTTAGAAAATTTGTCAATAAATTGTTTAGAAATAGAAAACTTTAGTTTTTTATTAAATAATTTTAATAGATATTTAAGCTAAATATAAAATAATGGTTATATTACAATGGAACTTTTCTTTATAGAGAAGAAAACACTTTCAGGATGTATTCCTTCTAGATTTAAGGGAGAGCTCTTTCATACTGTCTCAGGCCGATACTTAAAAGAGTTGAACTTGATTTAAAATGCACCTAAGTGAGAAGTAGCCCTCAGCTTTAATATTTTCAGTTTTCACTTTTTACACAGATCACCTTCACATGACCAAATGATAAGACCCAAATTCCATGAACTCAACTATGTGTCTCTGACCCTTGAAGAGGGACTAGTTCTTTTGAAATGGATGCAGATATCCCAATTGAAATTTTCTTTTTCTTTAAGATTCTTTGATGACCTCATATTTATCCCATTCTCATCTTGATAGCACTTATTTTAATTAATGGGCCACAAATACTTAATTTAATGTGAATGAAGCTGCTTAGCGGAGAGCTGAAACAAAAGCCCAAGAGTCCTGCCACCCGGCATCAACCTTGTGAATGTCATCTGGTCTCAGACTTCAGTACTTTCACCTCTGCAATGTCAGGCTTATTTGGAGGACTCTAGGGATTGTTGTATTTTATTTTATTTTATTTTTTGAGATAGCTCTGGTTAGCCTAAAACTTGATATTGTAGACCAGACTGGTCTTGAACTGAAAGAAGATCTTCCTGCCTCTCCCTCTTGAGTGCTGGGATTAAAGGAGTGCCACCACATCTGGTGTCTGAGGGTTCTTTTTATCTCACAAATTTACTTACCTGTTCAAGTGTCTGTGTATGACCAAAAATGCCACTTTCCGTATTTGTATTTATATCTTTCAACATGCATATCTGGGTTTTGATAATTTAAATCCAGGAGCTTCTTTTCTAAGAACTAACCTTTTATCGACATATTATTTCTTTATATAATTCAAAACTTATTATGTCTTTTTTTGAGACAGGGCCTCAACTGTGTAACTCTGACTGGAACACACTATGTAGACCAGACTGGCTCCATACTCACAAATATCTGCCTGCCTCTGCCTCCTGTATGCTGCGATTTATATGTTTTTCATAACTGATCAACAGTTATGGAAAAGTGAAGGAGTGAGTCATCCAACTCCTTTGTTACAGCTCTTGTCTTCTTTTTAAAAAAATCGTGTAAATTGTATACAAACCAAGATTGTAAATTTCATAAAACATTTAGAAGTTCAGAAACATTTTTTATAACAGGTTCTAGAAAACTACTGATATGTATTAAAATACATCAGGCCAGTATTTGTTTCGTGGTTATATTTATTAATAACATTAACTTAATAACTCCTGTAATTTTGCTTATAAATTAAATTAGCTTGACCCTTTATGCTATAATTTCTTAGTATCTTTGTGTGTTTGGGTCTGCAACCATCATGGCCATCAGAGTAGCAGTCTGTAGGAGACAAGAAAGTAGTTTTGTTCAACATGTCTGTAGCCTGTATTCATTCAGTGTTTGGGAGTCTGACTACAGGTAATTTTTTAAAGGCACACTTAAGCACAGCATAGTTTTGTGAAAATTTACCTGGTGATAATTAACTCAGTCCTGTGTGCACAATCCCACTGAAGATAGACTACATTGGAGCTCTTTGTGAAGTACGTGTGACATCTTCCATAAAGATGGTTCTGTAGATGGGACAAGCTCGAGTGCTGACCACACAGAAAGTGCAGGTGTCACCAGGCTGTAAAACCATGTTCACTGCCAGCCTTCTGGGAAGTTGACAAGTTGTGCCCCCTCCCTTTGAAGGAGCAATCCTGTGTGCTTAACATTCTTGTGTGGGCAAGAACCTCTGTGCTTCCTGTATCTGTGCCCAATACATTTTTAAATTTCATTCTTTGATATATTCATTAGCAGGTATTTTTGTATCAATAATTGATTTTCTAGCTTGGTCATTTAACTCATTTTAAGCAATGGTTTTAAATTTTCCTTCATATTAAATATTCAAGTATATTACCACACATGGTGGATGTTAGCAGCAATTCATAGTTCTGACACATGGTGTCGCCTAAGTACATGATTTCATGTGGATTTTAAAGGATGTTTTTGTTTTATTGAGTCTGGAAGTCTAGTATGAGCATGGACGATGGTTTTCTTCCACCTTTCCTGCGTCTCTTTCTGGTGAATTAGTATTTACTATGCAGCAGCAGTTCGCTGAGACACTAATGCAGTAAGTGGACTAGTGACTGGAGGCAGGTGTTCACAGTAAGGCTTTTACTCACAAGGATTTATTACTCTTTTTTCTTCTTGTTGGGGAGGATCTCATGAATCCCCCAGCCTTACCTCAAACTTGCTATTTGGTTGAGGCAGGCCTTAAACATCTGGTCCTTCTGCCTCTACCTCCCAAATGCTGGGATTACTATGTCCATCCATTTTGTACTCTGATGTTTTAAGATTATCTTATATACTTTTGCTTATAGGAACTTGCTTAAAGTCAGATAAACTTGGTAGCTAATATTGAATACCTAACCAGTCCTAGACTTTATCCTTCGTGTAGAGTTGTCCTCTGTCCGAACTCTGGTAGCTGCTACCTTAAGAATAATAGGCTTGCCTGTAGGCTTGCAGAAGGAAACACAATTGTTTCAAATCATAGTTACTTCAATCAGAAGTTTTAAGAAATAAGAATATCAGTAACTGCTTGGGTGTTGGTGCTCTTTACAGTGGTTATTATTGGGTAGACTTGTATTAATTACATGTGGCCCCATTTGTCTTCTAGAAAGTTATACTTGAACTATAATACCTGCAATTGGATTTTTATTTAGGCAATAATTCATATTTTAAGGAAGCAAATTGTTAGGTAACTAAATATAACCTATTATATATTGATTTGAATTAATAGTCATAGAATATCTACCACACTGATAATATAATGACGTGTGTTACACTTCTGTCTATAATTTAGACTAACAAGTATATAGGACGGGCAGGAGGAAAGCTCAGCCTTGAAGAGTGCTGCTCTTCCAGAGGACTCCCAGGGTTTTCTCCCCAGCCCCCATGTCAGGTGGCTCACAGCAACTCTGAGCAGGGCGGGATCCATCATCACCCTCTCTGACTTCCAAGGGCACTGCATCATATGCACAGATCCACACATGTAAACATAATTTGAAAGACTAAAATCTGTTAAAAAGTGTATTGGATTGGGACTGGGCGTATAGCTTAGTTGTACCCGTCGTTCTTAGTACTCTTGTCTGCTGCACAATGCCCTTCTGCCCAGAGAAATAAATGTGCGGGTCCACAGTCATCGCAGAACATTAGCTGATGGCTAACAGGTGACACAATAATTTTGTAATTGCTCATGAATAATGTAACTTTGTAATTTTTATAATAATGTAAATAATGTTTTTAAAAATAATTTAACTTTGGGCTTGAGTGCTCTCTCAGTGGAGAGATGCTGGTCTTGCAGGGGACCTAGATTTGTTTTCCACATAAAGGCTCAGCCATCTGCAGCTCCAGTCCCAGGAGAACAACTTTCGCTTCTGAGTTGTATAGGCACTAGGCTTGCGCCCAGCACACTGACCTTTCAGGTCAGTACTTAAGAAAATAAGAACAAATAACATTTTACAAATTTATAGCTGGTTCTTTGTGTAGGAGCTACACTTTATGTAGTTGACAAACATGAACTAGTAAAAATTGTAAACCCATGATATAGAACTTTAGCTTTTTTCTTTTAAATACAATGTATGCCTCTGTGGTTATTTTTACCTTTTCTGTCTTATGTTTTGATTTTTCATTACTATATATTTTTTGTTTTTTGTTTTTGTTCGCTTGTTTTTCAAGACAGGGTTTCTCTGTGTTGCTTTGGTGCCTGTCTTAGGACTCACTCTGTAGACCAGGCTGGTCTTATACTTAGAGATCCGCCTGCCTTTGCCTTCCAAGTGCAGGGATTAAAGGTGTGTGCCGCCACTGCCCAGCTCATTACCATATTTTAAAGTGTGTTATATATTTTTCTATTAACATTTTTTGTAATCCTGTTTTGCTTGTGGATTATTTCAAGATCATGGGCCTGTTAATTTATTTTTCCATCTTAACTTTATTTCAGCAGTACATATTCATGTCTATTTGTTTACTGACCCAAACCATAAGAAAAATGAATGTCATAAAATTGGCAGAATGTGTGTCATATATGTGGATAACTTCCCTCCCTTCTACTTTTCTTAATTTTTGACTGGAGAAGGACCAGTTCGGTAGTAAATAATTTATTAAAATTTAGAAACACAGAATTCATAAGGTTCAGATATGCCATTATTAACCTTTATTAGACAGGTTTGAGACTGTGTATTATACTAAAAATTAGCATAGAAATGTCTATTTATTTAATGGGATCCCAACCAAAGAGAAAAAGAATTACTTGATGGTTTCCCTTCTATAAAATTTAGGTGTTCCATGCATGAGCTTAGTGATGATGCCAGAACATGAAAAATTACATTTTTCTTTAAAATTTAAAGGCAAAGAGGAGAGTCTTAAGAAAAAATAGATTTTATGTTCTGTAAAGACTCCTGGTTCATAGGGGAATTACAGATATGGGAAAGTTTTCCTACTCTTTTTTGTTTTGCCTGGGATTTACTTAGTATACTTGTTTTTATTTCTTGTACTCAAATACATATAGGTAGATACCTGTCACTTCTCTCAATTATGTGCCGGCATTGAAAAATTGTCACTTCTCTGAAGTCTATTGGGATGACAGAGCCATGGCTCAGAGGTAAAGAGTGTTTATGCAGTCATGAGGACCAGAGCTGGGATCCCAAGGCCCACACGATGAGCCTGAAGTCCCATGGACCTCTTAACAGCTCCCTCTTTTGTCCTCTGTGTGCATAGGCACGTGTGTACACATGCCTACACACACACACACACACACACACACACACACACACACACACATAAAACCTTTAAAGGAGCTTTTCTGGATTTTCTTTTTTTTTGTAATTTTTTTTGTGGTTTTGCTATAACAGGAAGTTGCTACATTAACTAACATTGGTTGGGGCAGATGGCCAGGCCCTTTCATAAATGTTCAAAGACTCAGAAAATAGTTTACCGATGACAAATACTCTGTTATTGGAATAGGGAAATTATTCTATTTTCTTAAGCTTTTGTTTAATATTTTATTGAACAATGAGTTTTGTTTTCAGCTTTCTAAGTTTGGGATTCTGAACTTCTAAGTGTTATGTGATAAAAATTGTGTAGTCAACTCTAAAGTGTAGTCTGTGTGTGTATGGGCATGATTATAGTGAGACTATATAATCCATAAATAATTGGATTCCTTAAGTATATTTATTTATCCTGGGATGCATTTAAAAGTCCTGTTCGTAAAATATGTAAAACATAAAATGCATAGTTATTAAACTGAAAGATTAAACAAGGAGAACGTAATTAGGCAAATAAAACTAAAAAAGTACTATAAAGCAATATAAATATATAATAAAGCTCCTTTAAAAAGCAATAATGATTAACAATTACAGTTAAGTAGATCATGGTTATCTTTTAAAAATCAGGATATGATTATGGGTTGGGGGAGAATTTGAAAGAACATAAAAGGAGCCTTGTTTTGTGGGTCTTTACTATTAGGGCAGTGTATTTTATGGTTTTTAAACATGATCTTAATGTATAGCTCAAGCTGGCCTTTGAACTTACTATGTAGCCCAGGCTAGACCGTGCCTCAAACTTGTAATCTTGCCTCCACTTCTGAGTGCTAGATTTATCATCAAGTACCACAATGCCTGCCTATTTACTATTAGACATTTTTGATCCATAAAGATTTATAAAGTAAAGGAATTTTGTGTGTGGAGAACTGGTTGTTTCTGTGCCCTTCCTTATATAGGTGAATGCTTGTCATTTATTACTCCTTTGCTTTTCAAATAATTGAAAGCGATACATATGTTTAAGGTTGAAAGAGTCTGAGGAAAATCAATTTTGATTGTATTTTGGGTAGAAAGAAGGAAGAATTAGAAAGGAGATAATCTGTGATACGGAAATTGTAGGCACTGACACAGGAACATTTAAATTATGAGTGGTGGCAAATGGATGGCTAATATTGAGGGAGGTGTGTATTCCACTGAAGTAGTAGTTGATGGTGATTTAAATGTAAATTCCAGTATTTTTCTCTGTTTACTTGTTTTTATTGATACTGAAAATTTAAACTAAATTACAAAACTCCAGTTGAGTAGATAGCAAGTGTGTCACATAGAGAAGATAGTTTCTGTATTCTAGTATTTCCATTCCACACTTGTACTGAAAACAGCCATTGGAATTTTAATACTCTTCATATTTGGGCTCTCTTTTACTTTGTGTTATCTGGTTTGGATAACCTGTTAGAATCTGGTTTTATATTTCATCACAGTTAATATATTAAGAATATTTTATATCAATAGGTGTCATATTTCCCAATGTTTTGCTTTTAGTTTTTACTCATTATTTACTACACGTAAACTAAGTATACAGACCATGTCATCTTAGTGACATTGTGTGTAGTCTTTTGTGCACTTGGTGATGCTTTTATTTTCCTCTCACATTATCCTCTTTTCTTCCATAATTTGGCCTTCTAATTTTGTATTTTGTTGAAATCTATACATTTATATGTATTTTGTTCTGGTTCTTTAACGTGATTCTGAAGATGATCTATGTGGTGTTTCGTAGCAGTTTTGTTCACTTGCTGTTACATTTGTGTCTTGTTTCAAATTGTTAAGAACTGTTCTTTATTTTATTTTTATTTATTTTTTTTTGTTTTGGATTTGTTGTTTCTAGCCCATGCTGTCCTCAAATTCCCTGTGTAGCAGAGGGTGGTAGTGATGGTCTTGGTCTTGTTTACCAGACTAAGCTCATGCACAGCTCTTGTAATAGCTTCTTTAAATGTTGGTGTGCGTGTGTAAGGTATTTATGTGAGTGTGAGAAGGACATGTCTGTGGTGGCCTGTGACAGCTTTCAGGAGTTGGAGAATGTCTTCTGCATTGTTTAGAGGAGGGTTTTGGTTATTTTTGTTTTCTGCTAGCTGTCTTGGGAGCTGCTTGGTTATGTCTTGTTTCTGTGTGTTTTCCCCGTCTAAAAACACTGGCATTACAGCTTTTGAAGGGGGTTTTGGGAATCTGAACTCATCAGGCTTAATTACATAGCTAATGCTTTGCCTACTGCACCAGCCCCTATTCCATTTCTTTACAGTTATGGAAGACTGCCGCTCCCCATGACTGTAGTGTCACACAAGCATAAACCAGCGGCATGTGGACCACACAATGCACTAGTGTCACATTAGCATAAATGAGTGTTGTGTGTATGTACATGGATCATATGATGGTCTAGGTTAACAATCAGTTTTTTTTTAATTTATTTATTTATTAAACATTTCTGTCTCTTCCCCACCGCCGCCTCCCCTTTCCCTCCCCCTCCCCCAATCAAGTCCCCCTCCCTCATCAGCCC